>NW_020450720.1:48156-89445 GCF_003343035.1 Apteryx rowi | reverse complement strand
CAAGAAACTAAGGACACCAATTATAAGTATACCCAGTCAGCATCACCTGCACGCAACATGTCTATAGTCCGCATCTTCAAGCTTCAAAACCAAATTTGCGTATTTGTTCCTCTATAGAAACTCTCAAATCACATCAGACAATCACCAACTTTACTAATGGTTTTTGTTTCGATGGCACCTGCAGTTATTTCCATCTGTTATAAAAAAAGAAGAATCAGAGCAAGTTGTAATGCAAAGTAATAAACAATTTATTTTTCTTTACATCAGTCTTTAGCAAAACATTGGTTACATTTAGTGATTCAAATTTCTTGTACCACATATTGCTGATTTATAACATGGCACTTAAGGAAAGATTCACTTAAACAGCCACACTTTTTCTTGAAATAAAGTGACTAATTTTCCATTTCTCAGTTAAGCATGACTAAACATACAACTTAATTTATCAGATTTAAGACCAGACATTTCATTCATTCATTCTTGATGTCTTAGGGAACAAAAGTCCTTCCCGTTCTGCTGAAATATCTTACCATGTTTACAAAGACTGGGAGAAGGGGAGAATCTCTCACAGAAGACACATAAAAGGCAACAAAAATTCTTTCTATGGATTATATAGCTTGTAAAAAAAAAAAAAAAAGCAACAATACAATAACACTTGATGATAATACCACCTACAGACATGTACAGGTAAAGCTGGAATACTGTGCAGTTTTAATAGCTAAACATGTAGTGCACCAGATTTCTGACTGTAACAGAAGATTTTAAACAATAGATAGAAGCTTCACTGGAAAGCCACACACAGCTATGAGGATGGAGGAATATTCTGCAGGACGCAACTCAGTGGTTTGGTTTATGTAACATACACCGGGAGCCCTGCATAAGGAAATCTTTACACATGTGCATAATCTTAATGTTAAAAAAATAAAGCCTATAAGTGTTCATTACAATAGACAAAGCCATGAAACATTAAACAGTTTTCTGATCATCGATTTAAGGTCTGTATTCGCATGAACAAGTCAATTTCCTAATAAGTGACAAAAGTTAAACCCTCATGCATTGCTTTGAAAGTTTACCCCAAATGGGAATGCTCAGGATCTACGCAATTCAGCTTTGCAGACCAAGTCACACTGTATTTTTGTTTGGTTTCATCTGGTTTAAATACTGCCTGTGTATCTCACATTCTTAATAAGAGTTATTCTTCAAATTTGCCAGATGAAGCATCACTAGAAAACTAGCATTTGCCCAAAAACTTTTACAACAGCAAGGCAAACTTCCCCTGAAGTGGCTTCCTGCTATATTCATCTCAGTTGTTCTATGCAGACTTCTAGTGGTCAGAGGTAAGTCTTAGATGCCTGTTCAATTTTTTTGACCTTTTGATTAAGGCATCAGTAATGATGCTCAACAAAACAAAATCAGCTTGCTAGGAATGTGAGTAAAATACTATCAACTCATTTTACAACTGTAAGCTAACAAAATAGAGACATGATTTCCATAAGCTTCCTACTATTCATGTACTAGATTCACTTAGCATAAGAAACTTACTTTTACTGTACAACTGGGTAACAATATCTATAATGAATCACAGTAACAAATTTAGCCTTCAGTAAAATTGTAAAAAAAAAAAGTCCTGTAATATTGTAAGTCATGTTTTGTCAGCTAGAGAACTTCCTGAACAGTTGCCTCAAGGTTAGTTTTATCTTCACACCCTGAAGACCTTAATGAATTCAGTATGAAAACATCTCCTAAGTTATAGGGTCAGTTCATAGTGAAGACTCAAAAAACCCAAGAATAATAGATTTGTAAGAACAGGGTAGGTACTTACTTCTGAATTATTCATCTTAACATTTCAACTGTTGCCACTGGAAGGAAGATCTTAAATGAAATCTCTTTCTAAGCTTAACACTTGAAAACAAGATGAAAACAAAAAAGGACTGAACATTACAGAATATTGTGATTCAGAGACCAGCTCTTTCAAAACAGACAGTATAACTAGAAAATTAGAAAAGCTGGTCCCATTTTTATATTCAAATACCAATTGTAAGTAAAAAAGGAATACAGTACATGCAATAATATGAAAAATCTACCTAATAAATTCAAGTATGCAACCAAGAGTAACTGGGAATAACACCCCCCTCCCCGCTTATAATAGATAAGGTAGACGAAGCAACACACAAATCTAGATCATACCATGCTTCCCTCACTAGCAAGGATTTGTTGGCTTATTTGAAATTGTTACACAGGAAAAGGCACACATTAGGTATCAAAAGAAGTTCTGTAAGTCACAATATTTGCCTCATTTCAATATTCCCCTTCCAGATAAACTGTCTTATGATATCCTTATTTAGAGAAGACTATAAACATTCTCAAAAAAAAAGTGCTGTGAAACAGAAGCAGGATTTCCCCCCCATTTAAGTTCTCCAAAGCAATTACATGCACATACTTGACAGAAATCCTATTTGTTCTCAGAACAAAAGAAAACAGATGTTGTAGAAGCTTCATGCACTTGACTATTCCCGATCATCAGTTTTCATTTTTGCCAATTAACAGCCCCAAGAAGTTGAGATTTGCTACCTAGTGTTTGAATGTTAGTTTTACCATGGTTCATCCAGAGACAGTGTCTAAATCAGACATTCTGAATGGCTCAAGAAAGAATATTGCAAGAGCCCAATCAGAGAATAGCCAGCAAAAAACCTCCTCGTCCTCAGAACTGTTTTTAAAAAGTGTAGCTATTAATGAAGTGAGAAAGAATAGCCTACAATCAGGTTTTCATAGTCAGAAACACTACAGCTAAATGTCCCAAGTGTTTCCTTACACTCCCTTGTAGCATGTGCATGCAACACTCACAGCAAAGATGAACACATTCAGAGAATATTGCGTTTTTTCCTCCGCAAAAGGATCTTAAGTTGTTGTGCGTGTGCTGGGGCCTTTAGGCTTGAGTCACTGCTAAATATTTAAGAATCCTATCTCTACCACTATTGTACAATGGTTATACATCCATGCAAAAGTTACTATGTTTCTTTTTAAAAGATCAAGACTTCATCCTATTTGAAACCCTAGATAGGTAGAAGCCCTAAAAAATAAAAAATGCCTTTAACAGATACACAACTAATTAGCTACTAAAACATGGTACTCCTGTGGCTAGTTCCATTCTCCATAATATCTGGGGTTTGGCTGCAGCTTTTTTCCCCCCGACTGCAATGTCTCAAAAAAAAAAAAAAAAAAAAAAGAATAGGGATAAAATTGACTGAACAGAATTTGACCTATAAATCCCTTTGTATTAACCAGAATTTTTAACACAGCTGCCCAAATAAGCATAAGTGATGTGTATCACTGTTCCAGTATACACTGAACACTCACATGACACATAGGTACTTGAACATACATACTTAAAGAATAGAACAAGTGTTCCGATCAATGATGCATTTCATGTTGCTTCAGGAAAAGAAAGGAATGCAAAAGTTCTTCTGGTGCTTCATTCCATGCTTTTCTAGTTGTGACCTAAAGAATGGCTAATTTGAGGACAACACGACAAAAGCCATTTATTGAACCAACACGAAAACGAAAAATGTCCTCCCACATTGTGCCTGTGCTACAAAAAGCATAATTATGTCAAAAAAAGCAGAACCTTGGCAATGAATGTGGCAGAGTCATGACCTCCTTACTACTGTTTCACATATAGGCACAAAGAGTGTGCTACAGGAAAACAACTGGCAATTCAGCTGTTTGACTAAACTGAGATATTCATTTAAGTGCTCTACATACAATTCAATGAACATAATTGTAAACAGAAGTGTTTGGCCTCCATACAAAGCAATATTTCTGAAAGTGCTGGGGTTTGGAAATCTGTCCTGCATATTTCCAAAAGCAATTAGTTTACATTCTGTTTGATAGGATTAATAAAGTGTATTGGAGGTTAACTCACTCAATGAACTTTGGTCATGATCCCAAAGAAAAGTTTAAGTTGAGTACTTTCAACTGTCCTCCTCATCATCACTAATAAGGTCTCTTTTTTCTATGCAGGTCTCTCGTTCACGTAGGAAATCCTCGCGAATGGCTTCAAGTTCGGTTAGTTCAAGACGCACTTTCTCCAGGTGATAGGTCCTTCTGTTCCTGATCTGACGTAATGGAAAAGGATTCAGGTCTCCAAAAGCGATAGCAGTCAGTTTCCTGGAGGATTATACAACATTAGAAGATGACAGACATTGGTGTCTTTTAAAGTCAGTTTTGAACTTCATCCACATTAATATTTATTGCACAGCTGACACTTCTCCAATTTCCTTCACATACCTGACATATCTCATATGAAGTTACCAAGATTTCAAGGAAGGTCTTTAGAGCACTCAGTTTTAAAAGTTACTTCAAGTGACAAAATGATCTCAAACTTTCACCAGTTTGCAAAGCCATCCTGAAATTCTACATAGTGCTATAGTGGTTAGAGCCTTGACAACACTGAACAGAAGATGCAAGCTTGACTGATCAGAGCTTCGTTGGCTAGGCAGAATATTTAGTGCATCCAATTATCTGATTATAGATCAGATATTTCACTTCCTTCACATAATTCACTGAAGCTCATTCAATACCAAGACAGTCAGCTTCTGGCTATCCAGGGTAATGAAGTGGTTCAACAGGCCAGATAAAGCCTGGGATAATACAAGTATAAACAAGGATAATACAGAACATGTATAAGCCAAACTTTATGATATAGTTAGAAAGGTCAGGGATTCTGCTGGTTGGAGCATAAATCTCTGAGCTAGTGACAGCTCAAGCTAGTCAGAGCACCCAGCAGAGACCATGAAAGCAGCCGTAGTCCTTCCAGTCAATGCAGTGTAATACTATCAACTATCACAGCAAGGCACTTACTACCTGATCTGCCTAACTCGGTCCAAAGACAGAGGTAACCATCTCCAAAAGTCAAGTGTAAGCCCAAGTGCTATACTTAAAGAGCAGCAGCAGCTATAATTCAGGGCTTTGGGACATAATACTCCTGTTTCTCTGCATTCAGGATATCAGCACTAGCTTACCAGAAACCAAGGTAGGCATGTCACTACTGTTGTTCTACACCCAAAACAAGATACTATGTACCTTCAAGTTCTCCTATTATCCTTAGTAACTTACCGTAGTTTTATTATCCAACTGAACCCAAATATTAACAAATTTGATTTGGACAACTTATTTTCTTTCAGGCTAGGCTCTCCCTAGGTTTATATTTTTGGGTAAACCAGAATTATTTCAAGTTATAAATAACCAGAATGTATTCCAACAGCTTCTCTACCTGTGCACAATCATGCTACAGAACAATCTTCATCTGTAGAAAAACCTAACTAGATATACAGGCTATAGCGTTCTACAACCCAAACTATAATTATGCACATTTGTGCAGACTTTTGTCCATTAGAAAACTTAAATCTAGAAATCGTGTAAAACAACTTTCTATCCAATTCAGATGTTCACAAATTTTGTAAAAAAATTTCTGCTGTTTTCCTGAACAAGATGACTTGTTGTCCATATCAGTAATAGATATCATTCTTCACACTTTTGCACTAAGTTTTGATGTTGTAAAACTTGTACAAAAACGGTGGAGTAAGAAACCAGATGGTTTGAATCGCACAAATCAGTTCTGGCAGGCAAATTTAGATCCGCTAGGTGGCACTACGCTACACAATGTCTTCCTTCTAACTTTTAAAGTTCAAAGCAAACAGGGATTTACAGACTAGCACAGAGTAAATTTGTATTGTAAACATCTTTGATGCACTGAATTCTGTCCTCACCTGAACTGTCACCATCTGGCAAAAGATGATACCTGATTAGTCGGGGGTGGTAGCGGTGGTGAAGAGCATTGTTAAATTTGTTAAAAACAAAATGAGATCTCTTCTAGCAAGCTTGCCCCCCCCAGCAATGGTAATCTTTAAAATAGGATAGTTCAGTATCAGAAGTTCAGACAGGAGACCTAATCACCATATGTTTTTACGTATTTGTAAAAGCAAAGAAAAGCCAAATCTGTAGCTCTAATGAAACGTCTAAAAACTAACATAAAATTCTGCTCAAATTAAGCAAGAACAGTTTTGTGGGTTTTTTTTTTTTTTTTTTTGCAACTTTTTGTTTCTTGGAGTATGTCTGCGAAAATGAAAGTCACATTTAACAAAAAGCAAGTATAAGCTACATTCTTAAAGTATCCACAAATCTCAGATTAAAAAAAAAGTGGTGGCTTCATTCCTTTATTGCTTTAGTGTATTCTTTCCCCCAAACCAAGTACATACTTTCCTGTCCCTTCCAGATTTGGAATCGTAGTCAGCATTTATTTTGGTCACAAACAGCTGAGTACAACAACTGTTTAGCATTTTTCAAGGCGAAGGGGGAATGCTAAGACATAAAGCACCATGCTACCTCCCCGCCCCGAGCCTTCACAGAGGTTTCAGCAGGGGAAGCAGAAGCTGTTATCAACATTTTTACCCTTTAAATTGGGTGCAGAACATTATGCCAGCATCAATCCTAGCAACAGACTATAGACAGAATAGGGCCGTTCAGTTTTAACCTGTATCCAGCCAAAACTGAAACACGGAAAGTGAAAATAATAAATGGTTCTTGCAGCAGCAGCCAAAGTGTAAGCCTAAGTCCATATGGAATTTATTACGGTAAAAAACACCTCAGATTCCAGTATATATATAAATATCTGTGCAAAGCATATTTTCAGCCATTAGAACAACCCCAATATGGCTGTTCTTTTTAATCTTGATATGTTGCTCTACAGTCTTGTAATCAGGATAACACATTAAAACATTAGACCTTAATTTACATAAGCTGTACTTCCTATGCAAAGTACTGAGGAATAAAAGGGTATCTAACTTGAAATATCTGCTTCAAAGCAAGTTAAAAATCAAGGTCTATTTATGTGGTATTAGACTACACATTAGCAATTCATAAGATACCTAAATTCAGTGAGGGACAGCTAACATCTAGTACTTAAACTGGGGTTTGTTTTTGTTTTAAAGCATTTTATAACATAAGTTGTACCCCCACTATAGGGTGAGGCTTTCCTCTATGGCTGGAATTCTGAAGTGCTGTTACCATGATACAACTGCTAAACAAGAGCAGCCCGGCAGAGTCACCATAACTGTTACTCAAAATTCACAGCTGTGCTTTATCAGTTCTGCTTTTGTTTCCTCTCATTTTTGTAGCATGAAACAGTCATTCAAACAGAGTTTAAAGAAGCTGCTAGGTAAAGTTGGACTACTGATGAGAAATCTCAGGAATTACATTTTTATCTCTAGTTACTTAATATCTAAATTAATATCTAGATTAAAAAAGCAGACTACTGTCATACCCTACCACAAGTCTTTCAATTACATACAAGTTTGAGTTACCCACCTAGCATCAAGTATAGTGCGCGTGAAGTATCGAAGGTACTTGAATATGGACATCGAATCTTGCAATTTTAAGATTTCCTCTTCTTTGCATTTAAAAAGTGCCAGGGCAAATCGGAATATTACCTGATAAAAACACATTTTTTTCTTTTAAGAACAGAATGCACTGATTCTCATTTTAATCTAATATACACTCAAAGGAAAAAAGCTACTCTTCCCACAGCCTGCATTTGAGCTATCTAATCATACTCCCCTCTATCTCCATTCCCTGCCGCACTCTGCTCCTCCAGCCTCCACCCCCCAAAAGCTGCCAAAAACTTCTCTTACATAGTGTAATCAGCACAAGTTGTTCTATCCAGAATACGATACTGAGTTTATATGGTATAAATTCTTTGAAGTTTGAGTGCCCAATTCAGTTGTAAAACAAAGACAGCTGGGCCTGCTGAATGCATTACTGAAATTATTTCGAAGAAGAAATTAAGCTTTGCTTAATAATTAGCAAGTTGTATTTCAGTGCCTTGAACTTCCCCAACACATTGGGGACGTATTGGGGAACTGACGCTAGAGGAATTTGACCTCAGGTTGCCAATCGGCTTTGGCAGAAGCTGCAGAGGCATTACCTCCCTGCGCTCTGAAAAGGCTTCAGGAAGTTTTGAACTGTGTCCGTCTGTACCTGACTGGCTTTACCACATACCTCGATGCTTAAAATTGATTTGAAAGCTTCAGTAAAAATACCAGTGTATTAGAATGCTCAGATGAGGCCAGCAAGGAACCTAGTTAATATACTATTTTTGCCTACTTATTTTATACCCCTCCTGTTCTCTCCAAGTCGCTACATCTGCTTTTAATGTTATGTTCAAATCCAAGGACTTTCCTTGCCCCGATTTTATTTCACTACAATTTCCTGAGTGTGAAACACATGAAACAATCCCCTCCCCCAGTAATTTATGAGATAGTAGCCCAGATAGTCATTGACTGTTGGACAGTTATAATTTAAATGTCCATACAAATGAAACAAGTGTTCACTATAGAGACAAACTAAATTTTAGCACTTAGAGCAAGTTTTTGCATCTTTTCAGTATTCTTAATTTTTGCCTCCTTCAATTAAGCTTTCTTCTTTGTAACAGTATCTCATTTTAATATAATTTAACTGATTAACCAGACAGCTGCATGTAGGAGCAGACAGCATTGCTTATGAATTTAGTTTTTGAAGGTTTAAAAAAATTGGTGGTAGGGAGGAAGGAAGATGCTCAGCACTTAGAATCCTTCTGCGTAACGAGCTAACTTGCAGAACATATAAAATGAAAAGTGTTTTGGCTGGTTATTTATGCACATTTCCTCCCTCTTTTCCTACCAGTGATTTTAATTGGCAGGGTTTTTGTACAACCACCTTCCTCCACCCTGTACTTATTCACAATGCAGCATTCTGTTACCAGATAACAGCTGGAAAAAGTTGCTCAGTCAGTTCACCTTTGGTCCCTCGTATAGGAAAGAGTCCCATATTTTAAAAAGGATGTCGCTAACGACGCTGTCCACAAATACTACGAGAAACCAGTTGAAGGTTATAAGAGTATAGTCAACTTTGTACTGTTCAAAATGTGCGTGCAGCCGTGGGAGTTTCTCACTCATTAAATCCTTGAATACGCGTTGATCAACCTAGAGAGACAAATAGGACATTATTGCTCCTAAGTTTTCCAACACTTAAGTGGTTTCAAGGTAGGTCTGTTACCAACTTGTAATCAGTAGTTTTGCAAGAGCTAACAGTGAACCCCAGGACTGTCAAATTAATGTCTAAGCTACATCCACCAACTCTTCCACAAACACCAACATCCCAGCGTGCACCTCCCCTCCTGCCACAATCTCTAAGCTGCTTAAAACACCCCCCATTTCTAAGGGTCCCTCGCACACAGACCTTGTGCTCCTGCCGCACATCCCTAGTGCTCTGGTGGCACAGGAGCCCCGGAGCGGGGAACAAGCTGGGGAAGCCCTGGGGGAAGGAGGCAGCACCACATACCAGAGCATCAGCTGGAGACGGAGGAGCACTGCAGGGTACACTGCTCTCGGCTCTGCAGAACGCATTCGCCCCCCTGCTCTCCCGAAGAGCCCTGAGCCCCCCTTCTCTGCCTGCCCCTCCCCGGTTCTGAGGGAAGGAGGAGAATCAGGTCTGTTAATGCTGGGGAGCTGGTAATCGGAAGAGCGGTCAAGGGCCGCAGCTCCCGCCCATCGCTGACCAGCCCGTTTGATGCCACACCAGGGTCCCTGACCTGCTCAGGGTCCTGCTGCTCAGAGCTCGCCGCTGGCAGCTCCTCACGTCTCACACCATCCTTTTGGGTTAAAGGCAATAATTTCCACTTTACTTATTTCAGAAAAGGCAGTTTATCAGCCAGTTTTAGAGCAAGTTTTAACTGGCTGCAGTTTATGGGACCAGGCTTTGTTTTGGCATAGCACACACCTGCGATCCTAGCAGTGTCTTGGTATAATAATCACGTGGCATGAAGACTTCCACTATAGTTACTAGGCACCAGAAAGCATCTTCCTGTTCCAAGTACAGAAGTGCAATTGCTACCAACCTGAAAATAGAGTTTATTTGGAGAAAAAGATTATTATAACACCACAAAATGTATTAAGAGCAATTACAATAGAACATTTGTTTCTGTTTGGAGACACATGGACTAACAGTGGATCACCACACAGCAAAACTATTAATAGAAGTTCAAAATGAGGCAATGAGATGGCTCTCAGCCAAGCTCAGTATTCTCATCCAGTTCAATAAACAAGCAGATAAAGGCAAAAGTAAAGTGATTTGCTGGAGGCTGTTTTGCCAGGAACTCAGGCAAAATAATTAGAAGTTTGCTAGCTTTTAATCTACTACTGTAATTCCCAGACTTCTTTGCCTTCCCTTATTGAAGTGGAAAAAAATAGGTGGCTCTTGCATTTCACATGCAAAATTGTCATAAGTTTAGAAAAAAAATCTTTTGCAGCAAGTTTACCTTGTATCAATTAAGGTAAATTTAAATACCTAAGATTTTTCAAAAAGATCTTACTTTCTTTAAATGAATTTCCTAAAGTAAAAAAAAAATATATCAAGATTAAAGAACAGTTAGCTGCATTCCTGGTTTTCCAGTTTCCACTGATTATGAAAGGAAAAACCAGAGGAATAACTGTGTTGTCAATAGTTGTATGAATATGAAAGTTCACCTCAAATGTATTTCTCAAAATAACCTTATTTCTGAAATGCAAGAGGAGTTGCAACACCACAAACTACTTCTGATATCACAGCTTAAACTTTTAATGCCTGATAATCTTGTTAAGAGAACCAAAGCAAGGAATTAATATTTAAGCTGCTTTTAATTTCTGCAAGTATACCCAAATGCTGAATTGTTCCTAGTAAAAACAAAAATAAAAACCAAAGATACCTTAGGCAAAAACTATGCTGCTCAAAAAGTCCAAGTTTAGTAAAAGCATTTCTGACACCTTATAGTCAGAGACACATTGCTCCAAGATAGCAGCCACTGTTTTCTTCAGACATGTCTTGTGGTGTGCCAGAGACTGTATTAATGCTAAAAAAAAGTACTGTTTACCTACAGAGCTGCAAAACTGCTCATGACAAACAGTCAAAAAAGAATACTTTGAGTCCCCCATTATTCACTCCTCCTGTTCAAACTTAACTCCTGAACAGCCTCATGTCCCGCACAACCAAATTTCACTTTAATTCTGGTTACCATGCTAGGTACATGTATTTCATCCCTTTGTCCCTAGTTTTATTTTGATTTCTTATCCTGGTTCCTACCGGAGAACTATCTAAGCATTCCTAAGTAACTCCCCCCCCCCCGCTGACAAAACACAATTCATATGTCTTAAGTCAATTACTTAACTTTTAGTTCTAAAAAGTTTATTGCTCTTCCCTTATCTTTCATAATGAAATACTGAAAAAATATGGGGATGAATCAATATCTTCTGATACAAACTAGAATGAATTCGTTTCCTCAACTCTCTCCTTTAGCCTCTCATCTCTGCTCCCTCTACTGCCTTAACCCATGAAATATCTGAACCTGATCCGTAAGAGACTTGTGATAGAATTATACCATCTTTAGAAACAGGGAGGGAGGGAATAAAGGGAGAAGAGAATGAGGGACAGGGTCTGCCCCTCTTCCCAGCAGGGGAGGCTTCCCTTTAGATTAAGTTTCCCTATCAATTTCTTTTTCATTTGTGAGTATTTCAGAAAGGGGATTATCCCTGCAGTTTTTGCAGGGATATTCTGCTTCTAGGCAAGGCTTATATAAAACAAAGCAGAGAAACTGAACCCAGGAATGACCTAAAAGCCCTGTGATTCAATGTGAAAATGGTTCCTTTTGAAAAAAGCTTGGGGTAGGAGAGGGGCTTTAACACTTTTCACTGGACCTTCTTTAATACATCCGCCCCCTTCTGAGGGGCAGGGTAAGTGATAAGGTTGCTCTAATTCCAAAGCCTTTACCTATTCTAGTATGCAAACTAGTGCAAAAAAGGACACCTACGGAACCGCTTCACACCACCAGAGGGGTGTGGGACTTAATACACCTGCTTCAGATAATGCCTTCCTGCATTTACAGACCTCAGAGTATCACAGCTTTCAAATACTGACCGCAAGGACACTACACTTCAAACTTCTTAGCCTTGTAACAGCAGAGTCACTCTCAAATTTACTTTAACTCCAGTGTAACACATCCTGGAAGAAATACTGAGATTTGTGGCCTTCATAGTACTAAAAGCTTTAAAGCATTTATTTCTGCTTATTTAAAAAAAACCCCCACCCTGCTAACAAATTCTCACACACAAAAGCAAAAAGATAACCTAAAGCTGTCATAAAGGCAATGCGAAACCTACATTTTGAAATAGCACATTTCTTGGGAGTTAATTTCAATTCCAGTTCTTTTGCAAGGCTGTATTTACAAGTTTCATTATCCCATTTTTTAAACATATAAACCAGAACATTTAAGTTATCAGTTTATTAATAAAAACTACTAACATACTACCCACAGGGAAGTTTGCTGTCCAGAAGCATGATGTTCCATGTATGTAATTTGAAAGGTTCAAGTGTTTCACTACATTTTTACAATGCAAGATTTGTAAAATCTTACCTGTTGAGACCTTGGCAATATCCTATATCAGGATTCCTCCACGAAAATGCCAGCAACACATTTCGCAGCTTCTGGATCCCTTCAGATGTTGGTGAAGAATAATGTTTGTTGTTTGGCAAAGTTCTCAAGAGATCCAACTCAATTTGTTTAGATGCAGGATTTTGTTTTTCAAGAGCATTTCTAAGCAAGGTTTGGAAATACCCAGGAACAGTGCTGTCCTTGAATTTTTTAACATGGAGATTGACACACCATTTCCACATCTTGGAACGATGTTCATGTGGAATTCCAGACCTTATAAGATTCTTCAGTTCTAGACAGCGTATCATCTCTCTATTCATCATGCTTGCAAGATAGTTTTCCCATTTTACCCCTGTAGAGATCTCTCTATTTTCACTGAGAGAAAGAGATCTCAGGTCCAAAGCTCGTGATTTTGCTACCAGTTTTTCTTCATCATCATCCTCTGGGACTGTTTGAAATCCATATATATCATATTCACTGTAAGAAAAAAAGAATATGGCATCTAAATAGGTGTTCTGTAGTTCAAAACTCTCAGGTTCCCATTCTAAGGTTACTTCAAATATTCCCTCAAGTCACTCCCCAAAATTTTCAAGAAATTTTAATAAACTATTAACCTTTTTTCTATACCATATCTTTTTAGGAATAAACCCACATTCGGAAAGTTGTTCCATAGTTCAAAGTATATCAGTGCACAGATTTTAAAGACTTAAATAAGAACATGAAGCCAATTGCACTCATTTCTTCAGTAGTTCAGCAACTATCCAGCAATATTTGATTCTAAATTTCATACTGTACCTAAAACAAAATACTACATCCGTTCATAAGGCCAAAAGAACGCCATGATTATACTGTTATTTATGAATGGAAGCACATTAAAAACACACCCCTCAAAGTCCAAAAATAACCCCGCTGCCTGTTTTCCAGTGTTAGAGCCTGGTCCACCAACATACACTGGTGAAGATGTTTACAACGGGAGCTCCCAAACTGCGGTACGTGGCCCACCTCAGAGCCAGGCGCTCTAGCTGCCAATGACAGTACTTGCTTCTGCTACAGATAATGACACACTTACAAAATAGTAACATTTACCTATATAAGATGTTCATATAAACATATACATATATAGACAAATCTGTTTTAATGGGACTGAATTACCTGACCAGGTGTGGTTTGAAAAACGCTTGTTCTGGTTGTTCACTAGTTTCTGCTTTCAAAGCATCTTCCAGTAGCTGTGCAATGACCTCACGAGTAGAGCTCTGCTCCTCAGAGCAAACAGGAGTCTTCATTTCTTGAAGCAAGATCAAATACTTACTTTCTATCTGACAGAGTTTGGCTTCCAAGCTAGTATACTGCAGAAAAGAATATAATATATTTAAGGCATTTCTTCAGAAACTTGGTTTCATAAAACACTTAAAGACCAGATAAAAATATATTGAGCCAGATTTTATGTTGCTTAGAAATCTGAAGCCCAAGAAAAGCTAGCTTTACTTTCCTATTTTTGCATCACCAGAAAACAAAGCAACTCTTGCATTTGGCAAATAATAGTTATATATTGATTTTATTGCACTACTATAAAATTTTGCATATAAAATATTTCTGAAAGAAAACTGAGATATTTGTTACTTTTTACAGAAAGTCTTTTCAGGCTGAATAGTAGCCCAAAGACTTCACCTCGTGTTTTTACACAAAAAATATCATTACACTGTACAAAGTATAACTTAACCATTTTATGCTCTCAAAGTATCAGCTTTATTCTACGCACACCTGAAGACAAAGAACTTAACGAAGATTAACTAAATATACGATGTCTAAATTACATAGGTCCAGATACAGACCAGTTACAGCATGCAACAATTGTGATCACAGGATTTGATGCCAAAAAATATAGCCTTTAGACCTTACCACTAGGTACACAGTTTCCAAAAAACAAAGTAAACCCCACCAAACAATAGCTACAGGTATCTTGCTTCAACTACAGATGCGTGCATACATAAGCATACTTTCCTTGCCGCAGGCAATCAGAACATTTACCATTTACTTTTAACTTCTTTACATTTATATTCATCTATACCGAAACATACTTCCAGAGTTACATTCATCATTGTTTACTCAACCTTCACACTTACAAGAGGAAAGCTCTACATATAACTGAAATAATTGAAATATAATTGACATATAACTGAAAGAACACCTGAAACATCCTTATATATGCAGCCTGTTTTCTGCACAGTAAGTATTGCAGACTTAATACTGAGAAAACAATACATATATTTAGAAATAACACATGCCTGTGTTCATAAGTTGCAAAAAATGAACTTCATACTACTATAAACTTTAGTTATGCTTTTGAAGAAACAGTTCAGAAAGATTAGCCTGTAATGCTTTTTTTTTTTTTTTAAACCAACTCAATTACATTAATACTTTCAAACTGTTCCATTTCTGTTACACAGTCAAGTTCCTTGGGTAGATTTACAACTGAGTTTTTGAAAGCTGCTTTATATATTGCCAAAATGAGAACATGCTGCATTAGTCTGACCTTTGCCTGCCATTCTCTCTCTCTCGCTTCTGCATTTCTTCGTAGAGCAGAAAGTTCCAAAATCTCCTTATTTAAAAATTTATTCTGGGTCTTATAACCCTGAAGATTGTCCTGTTGATAAAAAAAAGCAAACTGGATTTTTAATAAAAATATCTCACAAATAGGAAACACCTACCAGAGAAAGTATACCACAGAAAAGAGAGCAAACAGCTAACAGGATTGATTAAAAATATCAGGATCAAACTAAGTATATCTCTGGTCTCCACATAAGGCAGCGAGTACACATGCCAGATATGAGCGCGGAGTGGTGCTCTGGGCAGAAGGCAGCGGCTCCGGCTGGCTGTGGCCTGGAGGGACAATCCTGCCGGGCTGCCCCGCGCGGGGGGAGAACAGCACATGCAGGAAACACCAGAGCGGCCATGGTGCTACACCTTGGCCAGGAGCACATAACAGGCAACACGACATTTGATTTTGGTTACCTTCACCATCCCTCATTTAGGGTACAAGTTTGATGTTTGCCTCCATGCAAGGGTCTTCCACAATAAGCTTCCCCAGTTAATCCACTCAGTCCTGAGCTACACACACCACCACTGAAACTTGAGGTTGTGGGATGAAGGAAAGTTGGTAGCCTCCCAACAGCTACACTACTCCCACACCCCAGAGCATCTGCCATCTGCAGCTCCAGCTTTGTTCTGCTTTCTGCCAAGACCAATTTCTACAGTTTCAGTTTTATTTTCCAAAGCTTCATGGGCTCAAACATAGGAAAGAAAATTAGGAATATTTGGATATGTTTTAGTAAAGGAGTCACTTGCATTCCAAATGATTTGGAATTGTAATCAGTTCAGAATACAACATTTACCCAGTGAAAGGAAGCTCATTTAAAACAAGAATTTAAGCAAAATGGGTAGTTTCAGTAACTCCACTAAGACAGCCTCTGACATATTTAACCAAGGTAGGTTAGAGGGAAAAACTGCATTGACAGCATCTGGAGCAACATTAGTAACACAGATTATACTCCTACTTCTCTTTTCTCCTGGGATTCCCCCTCCTCTTTTGTCATTCCACATGCTTTTTTCCTCACTTTTGAAATCCATGGTCTCCTTTTTTTGTTTGCTTTAAAGAAAACTTCCTGGTTGTTTTCCTCCATGCTTACATTTTCCTCTTACCCTTACTTCTTTCCTGTTCCTTTGATTACTTCTCACATCACTCCTCCACACCAATGATTAAATTACTGAAAGCATGATACACTGTACTATAGATGTACAGACCAGCTCAGAAGTCTAAAAGTCCTGTTTAGATTGCCACACAACAGGTTCAAAGTGTAGATTCCAAGCAGAGAAAGCCTCAGGTGATGAGTATCTTGGAGAAATGCTGTAGTGATCTCCCCAGACAGTATAGCAGACTAGAAAGTTTTTATAGGGAGCAGAGATTCCCCTATCCACCAAGACAGAGACATTGCTCTTACTTTTAGTCTGTCCAGTTCCTGTAGTTCCTTATTAATACAGGTAGCCATGGAGGAATTTACTGCTCCACTTTGGGAGGATGCATTGTCCTCGCATTCACTGAGTTGACGTGAGAGTTTCATGATCACCTCATCTTTAGCTTGAATAGTTTCCATCAACATACCCAACTGCTCATTGAGTTCTCCAACTTTACATTTCAGATTCTTTACTTCCTGCTGGAGACTATCTTTTTCCAGATTTAACTTTTCAAGCTGGTTGTTGAGACCCAAAATTTGGTCATCTTTTTGGTGCAACAGCTCTAATTTGTCTTTGGGAACCCCCTCACAAAGACGGCTTGCAAAATATTTATCATATTGGGAAGACCGGACTGTTTGCTGCAGAAGTCGCACAAGTTCCTGAGGAGAATAAAAACAAAGAGAGATTGAAATGAAGAAAGCAGAAAGCAGATTTCATGGCTTTAAAAGAGACAGACATTAGGTTTTAAGTTAAAAAAAAAAAAAAGTCATCTCTTACAATTTTTCCACTTTTTTTTTTTCTACTTCCTTATTAAAAAGGACAAGTACCCTTGCCAGTGGGAATGCAAATATCCTGGACCATTGCAACATTTATTGACTTGCATGAAAGATGTGGTTTGCACAGGGGAGTGTAGGTGCACGCACATAAAAAGCTGTTAAGGCAGTTGCTTAGAGTAATACCCTGCTTGAATCCTTGCTAGCATGAGATCCTACTCCGATTTTCAACAAAATAGAAGTTTACTGTGCACAAAACCCAGGATAAGTCTTGAACTCTTCCTCCACTCAGCATACCAGCCAATATCCAGTGAAGGCTATAATATGTGAATCTAAGTAAAAAAAAAAGTGAAGTTTAATAAAGAAAAGAAATACTGTAAAAAGGGTTTGCCTCAGCTCCTACTAGAAGCTCTTTGAAAACCAAACAGCAAAAAGCCACAAGATAATATTCCTTCAATCCCAAATCAGCAATAAATACTATGAAAGCAAGAAGAACTTGCAAGAGATTGCTCACTTGTAAATCTCACTAATAGGGATTACTTCCTTTCCTGTTTCCCACGTTTGGTTAACGGTATGACACTGTGGAACCATAAGGAGGGTAAGTTCAACCCTAGAAAGATTTGCAAGACAGATCAGTGACATGATGGGTTTTTTTGTTTTTGTTTTTTTGTAAAGTGTTCTGACACTAACCAAGAAAGCAAGGAAAGAAATAGGAATTAGTTTTATGGAATTCCTGAGAACTTGAGGGTTCCAGGAAAAAAAAAAATCCAGAAATTACCAGAGACCTGAAAATTCTTAAAGACATGCCTTGAATGAGCCATATATCTTGAGACTGCTGCAAAGCAGTAACAGATTAGGGCCCTCTGTCCCAACAAGTTAAAGGAACAGGAGAGAGTTGGAACTATATGCTCAAATACCTAGCTATCCTCTTCAGAGATAGCTGTGAAGGACCCGACAGATTTTGAGGGAAAGGTTGAGAAATTGGATATTCTTTTCCTTCATTCATCATGCTTTGACATTCTTCAGGTATTAGCTTAATGCCAGTTAGCTGAACTTTCATAATTACTAAACAGCTGGATGATTTCATGGCCATAGTTCAGTCATAACCGGGTGTTCTGCTTATCAAAAATAACACTCGGACTGATAAATGGCATGCCAATAGTCATTAAGTTATCAAGTTAGCACCAACAGAATCTAGTTAAAGCAATGCATGCTAGAAGAACTTGCCTGTAAGCAACAGCTGCACAGTAGGTTATCAACTCCTATCTACTCTCTTCTAAAATACAATATAAAATCTGTCTAGTCAGCTAGGTTGCCAGGAAGACATCCTACTGGTAGTCTGCGACCATGGATTTCAGTTTTAATGTAGCCCAGTATCAAGAGTCAGAGTATCTCCAGCTACCTGAAAGACATGATTCTTTTTTTTAAAAGCAGGAGAAGCAGCTGTAAAAGCAGTGTTTCACTAGATCAGTGGATGTAGTGGAGAGATTTCTCACAGAAGCTGGCTCAGACACACAAATATATTCTTGAGAGATAATATCACTTTAATAAATATGGGGCTCATGGATTTATTTTCGCTTGCCCTTTGATAATCTCACACACTGGGAAGTACAGTACCAACTCCAAGTACAACCTAAAAACGAGCAGAAATTCTTTCAGCTAAAAATCAAGGTATCTAATGAATCTGAGCTAATAGAGGTCATACAAGCACCAACACTACATGAGGGCAATACTACATCCATAGGTCTGCGGTTAGGTCTATCATTTATAAAACATTTCTGTGATGTTGATTAAAAAAGGGATAGAAGTCAGTTCCCTTTCTTCTACCCTACCCACCAGGCCAAAACAAAAAAGGGGAAAAAAGAGGATTTGAAAGTAGAAGTTTACGAATGGTGAAAGCAGCTCTGATTACCTGCCAGGATCCTGGCAGACAATGAGAAAGCTAGCTTCAGAGACTAAACGAGATACACATACACTAAAGAGTGACCACTTGAATACTATGCAAATGAAAGCTCTGTGCAGGGATCTAATCTTCAAAGGATGCAAGACTTGGTGGTTGTTTCAAGACTTTTTGAAAACAAAGGTTCACTTAGCATTCTTATTTTACAAGAAGCAACCGGTTCTTAAAGTTAGACAGCTATAAAGGGTAAGTACAAAATCCCCTGTCAGATCCGTTTGAATTTGTACACTTTGCCTGAAGGGCTTAATTACCTTTTGGCTTGAAAGATCTTTCTTTAACTTTTCCAACTCTTCTTGTTGGCTTTGATATTTCAGCTGCAGTTCAGAGAACAGTTTGTTGCCATTACCAGAACACCACTCAGTTGGAGAAGAGTCACTGCTGTTCCGGTTTTTGCTTGATCCAATCATGTCTTTTAATGGGCGTCTTGCTTTATGTGGAATGCGGCCAAAATCAAATGGAAAAGCTGAACTAGTCAGTCCTGCATAAAACAATTTCTTCTAGTTCAATTCACTTAAAAGGCATTTCAACACATTCAACTTTTCTTTTAAAAAATATGCTCACTAAAATTAGACTCTTAGCAGTATTTAAATAGCCTAGTACAATAGCGTTAAACAGGGCTTATTTTTCCAAATCGCTTCCTCTGGTGAGAAGAGTATATAGCTCAAATCAAAGTCCCATGCTGCCCGCCCCCAAAAGATTTACTTCATAAGTGAATGCTTATGAAATAAACCCCCCGATGAATAGAACAGAACTTTACATTTCACTACATAAAATTTAAGGCACCATGGCAAAGTATCTTTGCTAAGGAAGAAAGCTTCAAATAATTCATTGTTAACTCAGTAGCCATTACAGCAAATATTCCCTGATATCACAGCATTCTGTTCTCTTAAGAGGCATTCAATGTAAGGTTTACCTCCATTTATATAACAACAGGAGTATATTTAGAGAGAAGAATGTTTTCTAACAGATTAAATCACTTAGCTGTCAGCTGAAGTGGTCTTAAGAAGCTGTAAATGCATCTTTCACATGGTAACTGCAGACACTGGTCAAATGTAAGAACCTGTTACAATGTACAGATGAACTACCACTGCACACGCACCCCTGCCCTCCTCCCCACTTTAGAAGCAAGATGTATAGTATTATATGCATGTTTTAAAGTGTGAAGGCAATTCTACCTCAATGGTGGGCCCTGAATAAAGGATAATCAAAAGCCTCAAGTTTTCCCTTCACCCTGCAACTTTGCACCACAAGTGACAAAAATAAAGAAGTTAACACGCTCAGCGAACCTGAAACAATGGCTAAGAAGAGTTCTTACATATCCTATTATATCTGACTGGCTGGGGGACTTTCAAACACATAGGGAATCATTTTTTTAAAGAATTTAAAAGAATCTGGGTTTGGTTTGTGAAGAAAGGATAAATTTTCGTTTATTTCCTGGAGATACACATATCAGTGTACTATGCTAAAGAAGAAAAGGCGTAAAAGGCTCCCCTAACCTTCCCCTCACTTCTACCTTTACTCCCTTCTGCCAGGTGCTTCCTTTTTTCTTCTAGGACCATTGAGTCCTCCAAGTCTTTTGGGGTTGGATCCAGCAATTCCCACTCTTCACTGGTGTAAAATATGCTCTTTCGGTTTTCGTTATTTCCTTTTCTTAAAGAGGACATTGAATTTCTGTGAAAAACATAGCAGTCAAAATGACAAAATCTCCATTTTGTACCCATTTTATAAGGGGATTTCAAGATAACCACTGCAGTCAAAAAAGTGCAAACTAAAAATAAGCTAGCGCACACACAAAGCCAATACCATAAAAGCTCAAAGAAAATAAAGCATGTTTTTACAATATAGCACCTGCCATCAACTGTCCTGTGTTTCAAGAGACAGAACGATTTGGCTCTAACAGGATATTAATATCTAGGAGACCCCTATGGTCTTTCATATCGTTCTGTTTTCATCTTTGTTTTGGCAGGAGGGAAAAAAAACAGAAGACTTGGAAGCAGCGTCTATTTTAGCTTAGAATTTTAGAATAAGTGCCAAGCATTAAACAGAACAGTATGCAGTCAAAATGCCTGTATGTTATAGTATCATGTCCTGGATTAATATCAAACTTGGGGTCAACCAAGAGACCTGCTGTAGCTGCATAGCTGATGACAGATTCCTTAGCAGTTTCCTTCTTAAGGTGAAATGCTGCCAATTATCTGCAAGAAAATTTCAGAGGTAACCTCTAAATTCCAATTAAATAGCTCTATAGAAAAAAAAACATGTTTTTCATGAGCAGGATCAGGTTCACCCACCTAACCTCCCCCAAAGCCATCATGTGACCAGAAGTGTTCGAGTCCACACTTATGTATGATCCAAAGCACATGAGTATCAATGTAGCTCAGTATTGTAAAGTCACTGTCCAACTGGAGAAGATTCTACCACATTAACCCACATGAATCAATTTAACATTTTAGATGTAAAGTTAGAAAGAAACAGGTTTAGTATCTCAGCATTTTCTCCATAGTCTTTATAGATGGAGGCCCACTAAAATGCTTCATTATCAGCCACACTGACTCTGCTCTTATTCTGCAAACCTTAAGCAGGAAGCAGCCCATGTAACACCTGCACATCCTTTGATGACCCAACCCAGGCCTAGAGCTTCACAGAAGACCTGACACTGCATCAAAATGAACTATAGGCCCATCACTGCACGGTGCAAGTTCCTATAGCTAGTCTGGTTTACTGATTAAGCACAACTTAAAAATTATCCTAAAGATGGTTAATAAAACTACTTCAACAACCAACTTGCAAACTTGGCAAATATTGAATTATACAATATATTTAATCTTATGGCTTGTTTTGGTGAGCAAGACCACAATTTCTGTGATGGGCAAGAAGCCTTATTTCATTGTTTAGATCTCCCATTCAGATCAAACAGACGAAACTGGGTGATGACCAACATATTTCCTAGGGTACCCAAAACTCATAAATGTCATCTGGCACCTCTACAGCTACTCTGAATAGTGGCTGATCTCTTACCACATGATCTTGCAACCATCTGTTCTGCTCTTGAACAACTTCAATCTAAAAACCTGTCTGAGCGCCACCTTTTAAAAACATCATATCCATATTAAAGCTTGAAGAATCGCAAAAAACAAGTCAAATGAACTGTAGAAAACATTTTTCCAAAAATTGCTGTTAAGCACATGCATTATCATAGACGATGCTGAATTTTGTAAAGCTCTTGCATAGGATTTTTAAGTGACTGTAGTGGCATGGCTTAATTGTTTTCCATTAGATTAAAAATAGGTAGTTGATTTCTTTTAAAACAAAATTATTTCCCTAAGCACAGCATGCCAAATGTAATTGGACAAACTATGTAAAATCTAAACCCATGATCTACTGACTATCTTTTAAATTGTTTTGTTTTTAAGTCTTATTGTGTGATTGTGTAACTTAAAGGTTATTACAGTTCAACATGTTTCAAAGTCTGTTCTGCATAAATGAAAGACACAAGGAGTTGACAAAGTTAAGAGAAAAATCAGGCTTAAATGTTTGTATATGCCAATTAGTGCTTGAAAATAGATTAAAAATGGAAAAGCATGTTTCAGCTTTAACTACAGCAAATACAGATGTATTCTTCATTTCCTTCCAATTATTAGTTCACCACTATTACTTCAGATGCAAATGCAGTTGTTACAGCAATAGCCTCTTCTCTGGTAAACATGTCAAACATTTCAAAGAGCAAAGAGGATGCACTTAAGGGATATATTAGGCACTTAACAAAACCAGGCTCCCAGCAATGTAGAAAACTGAAGTTTTAAAAACTCCAACTCATCCTCTGATAGTGGGAATAAAACTAGTCACTATCCAATAGGATCCTGCCAGGAGTAATAGGGCACACATTCTAAAAAGTGATCACAGAAAAATTGCAGCAAGTTATAGGAGAATGGAGGAGAACAACCAAGCACTACAATACTGCTGCCCGCAATTATTATAGCTGAGTTTCTAGCATTTTAATATTTTTTGCCAACAGCTTTTATAGTCATAGTACTATAAAATGACATTTTAATTTTCAACTATTGATTTTTTTTTTACTGTTATGAAAATATTAATGATCTTGTCCAGATTCTAATAGTGGTCCAATACAACTAAACAGACCTTTGTGGTACATATGCAAAGAATACTGGTAAACCCATTAAAAGAAGAGCACCTGTTAATCTAGAAGTGACAAATGAAGTTGTACATGCAATCTGATTTCTTGCCCATATTAAGATAGAAGACCTTATACAATCACTTCATGCTTTTTCCACAGGTGCTCCATTCAACATAAAATGGCCTGAAGATAAACCAAAGTTGTACAATGAGAAAGGTTCATGTCTGAAGGACCCTTGCATCATTAGTGAATAGCTGTGCTTATTGGCTGGGCATCATCCAACCCAAATTTGAATGCGAAAGATTCTGTGGGCTGGAAAAAGAGGCATGTAATTATGACTATCTTTAATATTTACACAAAAGTCCAAATTAAGGTTATACATGCTATACCCCTGAGTAGCTGAGTAGAGCAATTAGAAAGAAAATCTACTTGTCCCTATCAAACCTATGCTGAAGAAAATTCATCTTTCTGGTGAAGATAGCATAGGCGCTAGATGACTTAAGAACTGCTACAGATTCAAGTCTCCGAGCAAATTTATCTCACTTGGTAGAGGAAGTTAAGTGCTCATGCCCTGCTGGTTCACAACAGGCAGAGGTAACACTAGTCCATAGCTTTCAGGGACAGGTTACTGCAAGGTCCATGCTAACAGTAATAAGCTCAGAGGTTCAAGCACTTTATCATGCAGCTAAACAACTTCTGAGAGAAGGGCAGATGTTCTCCCATTGACAGACTGTTCTCCCATTGACAGAAGACATGGCCAGACAGTACACAGCTGTCTGCATCACACACACTTCAAGTTTTAGCTGCCTGCTCTGAAAATCCTCTCCAAAACAACTTTTCAAAGGCCCAGAAGACTAAGTTTGAACATAAGAGGCAACTCGACACAGACACAAAGCCCCACTGCCATCAGCCTGCACACAATGCCTGCTTTGAAATTCAGAGCACATGGAGGGCACTAGAACACTCCACAGAAGAGGTTCAGAGTTTTTAAAAATCTGTTATTAGATACTACAAATCTTATTCTTCCATGAACATTTTCAAATGTATGAACCATTGTAGCTGAGTATCTCCAAAGAGTGGAGGGGAGAGGAAGACATTCAGCCTGAAAGAGCTTTATTGCGTGAAACTTTCTCATATATTTATTCCCAGAGACCTGCAAGGACTCCAAGCCATCAGAGTCACAGCATTACAGAGAAAGTCCACCTCTTGAATGCCATACTACAGCATGCGCTGCCACCACCACCAGGAATATTCTCCCTTTAACCAAAAGGGCTCCCCAACCCACAGCTCCACTGTTAGCCGCTCTGCTCAGTTACAGAGAAACATTAAACACATCAACCAGGCAACACTGAGAAGCTTACCCTGACACTCCCCTTCTAGCTAGACTTCCCAAAAGCATATCATCTGCAATTCAGAAAAAGACAAAAAGAGAGATAAATTACAGTATACTTGAAAGAGCACCTCTGGCTTTCTAGAACTATCTCCAAAAGAAGTGGTTGCATGTAGTTTTCCTTGTCTAATGACCAAATTTAAGTTTCATCAAAGCAAAGCAGCTATGCAAAACCAAGACGACATACAAGGCTACCAGTTGAAACAGGACATGTAGTAATAGGATTCAGATGTTTCTTAATCCAGGCATAACCAATACCTTTTCTAGAACTTAAATGGCACTCTACACAGTTGTCAAAAAAAGAAAACCTAAAACAAAAACACACAAAAAATCCCCGCACCCTGTGATCTCTCAGATCTCTGTGCTTAACAGGAAAGCTTTAAAAGGAATCTGTTTAACTCAGCACTGCTGATGAAACTGAACAACAACATTTTATTGGCAGCTCAAGAGGGATGTGGTCTAGTTACCAAAGCCACAGCTCTGCTTTGTGAACTGTTCCGTAATAGCACTGTAATATCCTTTGAGTAGAAGCGGAAGATCCAATGTGGAGAAAACAAAGTATAAAAAAAGTTAAGAATGGTAACAGGAGAGCTGAAAGCTAGGAGGACTGCTTTTTATAAGCAATTAACATTAAGAGTAAATTCATTAAGAGTGTGGGAGTTAGATGTAATGTTGTTGTTGTTGAGAAAGGGTCTGCCACATTTTGGCTTAAGAGTTCAAACTACACCGATTTCAAATTTGTGCCATGCACTTTTTTTATTTTAAAGGAAGAATGATTTATATTGTTTCAATTTCCATCACTAAAAATACTTCATAAGCACTAAATACTATGTCTCTATTGGAACCCCAGCAATTAGCAGCTCTATTACACAATGAAGGATACAAAACTACTGCCTGAATCAGTGAAGAATGCAATGGGCACTACAGGTAACTCCTGGCTCCCTGTGCGGGTTCAGAGGGCAAAGCCATTACTAAAAGTGCACTATAGGACCCGATTCTCCTTTTCGGGGATCAGTAATGCTACATAATAACTACATTCAGCTATGCCCTTCAAACAAGCAACTATAGTAAAGGAACAATTTACTTGAAGAGATGCAGGGCAATGTACTGCTCCACCCCATCGCACCCAGTTCTTGTAAAAAGCTACCATATACGCATGGCCTCCACCAGATAGCAATCTCTACCAGCAGCTCCTGGTAGCCCCCAACTTACTTGATCTCAGTACTCCATTGCTTAAGGGAGAAATTGATGGCACTTGGCTGGACCGGTGCAGGCTGGGAAGCAGCTTGCTCCCCCACCAGGTCTGTAGGAGAAGTCTCCACAGCTAGAATATTTCTAGCTCTCTCTGCTGAAGCATTTTGACTTAGGACACTCAACTCTAAAAAAAATAAATAAATAAATAAAAATGAAAAAAATCAGAGGAAAAAGAAAAACATGCAAAACTTTCAGCATCAAAACTTCATGTTAAGTTTTACTTTAAGAATTGCTGTATAAAGTTATACATTACTACTAAGTCATTAGTCATGTACTTTATATTAAGGTTTTACTTTAAGTTACAAATTAATTTTTTAAAAAAGAGCAAAGTGCTTTCCTCAACATCTCACTACAGCCATGTTCTTCTGATAACAGGTCTCATGCCACAGCTCAGGAACCATTAAGAATGCAATTTACAATTTCAATTAGCCAATATTTGTTCATCAAGCTTAAGCAGCTACAAAGCCACATAAATTAACATGGATTAATCGTATTAATCCACAAAAACCCTTGTAAAATCAGCTCAGGTCTATCCAAACTCCAAGTCCAGAGCAGTGTCACAGAAATACCACTAACACTGCTCACAGGGTGTGCTTCATCCTCAAAGTTACTTAGCCACTTCTGCTGCAAGTCAATGAGCCTTATGGACCGGAGCCAGCTCTGTGCAAACGCAGCCTGGGCATTCCCTGAGCCAAGGACCTTAGCGAGGGCAACGCAGACACCGCAGAAACCTACTGCCTCTGCAAGAGTTTATTAGCTCTGGTGAAGCTGAGCGCAGCTAGAGCTAAATTGATCAAACTCTCCCGGGCACCTCAGTGAACCTACAGACAGGGCAGGGGCCACACAGACGCGGCGCAGGCCCAGCACTGCACACCTGCTGGCAAATCCACATGGGCCCACCTGGACAGCTCCATCGGAACCAGATCTTGGCAAACTGCTCCTAGCCCTAAGCCAGAGCTAATAAAGCCCAAAGGAACGAGCTCACCCAGCACGGAGCTAGCCAGGTCTCCAGCACACACCACTGTCCAGCATGTTCTATATATCAGCATTAGCTCAGTCTTCCCATTATCCTAGGTAGGTTCCCCCCCCACACACACACCCCTACCCCCCAACAGGCAGAAGGAATGGGAAAAGCCAAGTATGGACTATACTACAAACGGCACAAGCTTATATAGAAGTGTCAAGTTGTCCACGGCCTTCTACAAACCCTCTGAACAAGGCACAGTTAAAAACAAGTTCAAATGTAACTTTCAGGTTCTTCTCTGTAAGAGGAGATTCACAAAGTATTAAAGCATATTAAACAAATTTTAGAATTGCTCTTAAAACTGATTTGGCAGTTATATTAAAGAGTAACACACTGGAGAAAGGGACACACCGGAGGAGTTTGACTTGCATGATTCTCTGTGGGATAGGAAAAACCTCGGGAGATCATGATATGCAGTTTAATTGCCGGTGAGTCTTTCAGTCTTTGTTCTGAGGATTATTCAGTGCTAGCAGTGAGACCATCTTTAAGCAAATCATACCCCCTAATTACTCAGATAGTTCCTTTTCTTTATCCCATACTGAAGACCAGAAGTAAAAACCGGAAGCATTCTATGGCACAGAGCACCAAACATAAAAGATAAATGACACTATAGATCTCTCAAACCCTCAAAAGGGCACCTTGAATAGGGAAGTATATTGTTATCTTTCAAATACCAGGGAAAGGCAGCATAATTTGTACTATTTTATGAACTGTGCAGATAAGACAAAGAGGTTTCTTTTAGCCAAGCTAAATTTTAAATTCTTTTCAATCTTGGCTGTTTGAGTTGAAAAAAACCAGCTATTTGATAGTACTAATTTTTATAATATTCATTGTCTAAAAGAGAAGAAAGAAAACTCAGTAGATTTCAATGAGAACAGCTTTGCGCACCCAAAAGCCGACTGGAACACCAGCCTTCTGCTTTCATACTTACACCTCTTCCACCTGCACTTGACAACAGTGCAAAACCTCTTTACAGCATGGCCCAGATAAAAGCTGTTGCTTAAGAGCTGATTTTAACAAGCACATTTCTGCTCACATCGGACATGCAAATCAGCCTGGCTCAATCTTCTCCCACTGCCTGGGGTTACTCCTTGTCCGTGATCCCCACCTGCCACAAGCAAATTCAGCAAAACAAAACCAGCAGCGGAGTACAAGCAGACTTAGGTCCAGGCCAACCCCTCTGATAGCAGGGCTCATATCAGTCAAGCTAAAAATCAAATTTCTTTTATTGAGAGAGCAATTCATTGCACAGCAAATACTACACACTTCCTGGAAAGAAAGTAGAGAAGTCACTTCTGACATCTTTTCAGGTTAAAAACCTTTCCCATGAAACAAGAAAAAGGCAAGATTAAACAATCCCCCACCACACCTCCAAATACACTAGTTTACTTGTATCCTCTCCACCAAAGGGAAAGTAGAGAAAAACCAGGGTCAAATGCAGTTAGCATTAAAGAATATAATTCTTAAGATCTTTCACAGCAGCTAGAAATCAGCAATGATTTCTTAGAGCCCATATGTTCAATGCCTTCAAAATCTGACCAAAATTATGCCAGATAGATACTGCATATCTGAAAAAAGAAAACTCTGTGCTAGGCAAAAAAAGTTGCATTTATCAGTAACAAGAAAACAATTAGAAAAATTTCATACAGTATATTTATATAAGCATGCCATCTGTCCACAAATACCTCCTCCTCCAATTTCCACTGCTACCATGACTCTCCCCAAAACACTACTACGAGACACTCTTGTGCAAAGCACCGCCAAGCAAGATGTGTTTGAAGTTATAATTATATTTTGTTCATTTATTGCTGCCCACCTAAGCTCTGATCCCTAACTGGATGTAGTCAATGCACATTGGAAATTATTTTGATTATATTATTTCTTTCAGCGTTTGTCCCTTTCAGGCAAAACTTAGTTATTTTTTTCATGGTCAAATCCACAGATTTGCAAGTTGCATAAACCTTTGCAAGGATGTAAAATTAGGCTGGTTACAATGCAGAAAAGAAAAGGTAACATCAAACCAAAAATGTAATAGAAGAAAACTTTGCATGGTTTTGATGCTGAGTAACTGTGCTACATAATTCATTTTAATGGTTACAGTTGCATTTCATAAACCAATACTTGTCAAAAATTCTATCATCTCCAAACTTAGTACCTGGAAACCAGGATTACAAAATATATCCTGCAATTATGAGGAAGTTAAGTACTAATAAGTCTGTGTACAGTAGAAAACAATATGGGTCACACACATGCACATATACTGACATTCTGTGGCATCACATTTTGCTACAAAGGTGGATAAATCAAGCACTGCTGCATGATGGGGCAGCATCCATTTGCCTTGATTAAAGATGCAACAGAAGGATAACTAAATGCATATATGACTTGTGTAACGAAGATTTTAGTATGCTATGGGTTCTGCTTTTTGACAGTTAAACATCATGAAATATAATAAACAGAAGTTAACCACAATTAATTGCTCATTAGACAAAAAAGCAAGCTTAATTTATGCTCTAAAAACGGATTGCGATCCACAACGCTGATTTCTTGAAGACAGTTTTACAGCTGCTTCAGAATAGTTTTCTAGAGCTCAATGAAGTTCTCTGCATTCTGCAACATGGCAGATAACAGAGCTCACATCATTTGCAGAAGTTTGAGCACAGCCTTGCTGATGGTGAAGCAGAGTCATTCTCTGTTTTCCCCATTACATGCTGCACTCACAACAGCTTACTGGTTACAGCAGTAACCAGTAAGGTCACTGACAGGCCAAGTTCTTGCCAAGTGTTAAGTGTCAGCACTGAGGAGTACTTTTTTTAGAGGTACCAGGTACACAGAACAGCAGAAATAAAGTCAACATTTCAAAGAAAAAAATAGCTTTCCTCAGCCACTAATATTCATATTTGTGGCAAGTGAACATCCAAACTGTTTACATTTAACTTGCAATGTTCCATTTAGCATCATCTCAAAAGCAAGAATATGCACAGAATGAAACAAGCATGTAAACTGTCTTCTCTCTGACTATGCTCTATGCATGTGATGATACGTTATTTCTCAACTGCTACAACAGAACGTTTTGGCACAAGTTTCACCAGCATTCCTGGAAGCAGCAGCATACGTACACGGGCCCTAGCACACGAGTCTCTGGCATCATCACTTCCCAGCTTCCTTCCCACCTTCCTGTACGCTCTTCTCTGCTTCAGGGCCCCCTGTCCTAACATTTTAAAGCATCTGTTCTGGAAGAAAGAGCTTGTTGTTATAGGACACTGTGAAGGCAAAACCAAACAACAAAATAATCACCCTTTTGCAATAACCCTGTGGAGAGGTATCCATTCAGTTAACAAATCCAGACAGTTAAGAGGTCTCAGAGTTGTCAGTCAAGAAAGTCAGAAAGCTGTATCCGAGCACTGAATCTGTCTATTCAACATTTTGAGGAAAGTGCAACTGCAATCATAACAGATCAATATAGTATTGCCAGAGGGAAAAAATCCAAAACCACATTACACTTACGCAACATTTCTTTGCTGAAACAGCCAACAACATCATTTGTCACTAGTATAAAAATGTACAAGACCATTTGAATGTAAGGAAAAAAAAAAACAAACAGGTAACCAACTTACCTATTGTCTAATCATTTTTTCTCCTTAAAAGCCATGTAATACAATCACCTGAAGGAACTGGTTTAGTTTTTTCTTATCTTCAAAAAGATTTAATCATTCAGACATCTACAACTAATTTAGAACATACAGCAGATTCTGTGAAACAATCTGAGCTAATGAAAATCAAACATAGGTTTGAAAAACATTAACTGAGTGAGTTCATTAAGTATAGTGCTAAGAATTAGCTGAACTGTGAGCAGGAGAAAAGTGACTCAAACAACTGAAGGTAACAGTCTATTGTAATAGAAACACCACTCCATGGTTCTTGGACATAACTAATGGGWATTACTTCATGTAAAATTAACTGAAGTCAGGAACAACTGCCTGCAATGCATACTTTCTGGTACTCTCTGCTATCATCTTGATTAATGAAGTGCTTATTATTCCATGGAGAAGAAAAAATTCACTAATACAAAACTGTACTTCACCAGGCTGAAAGCGTAAGAGGTCTATCTGAGTGCCTGTTGCCTCTTTGTGATCCAAAACAAGCTTGGCTGCAAGCAACTAAATACAGAAGAAACATTCTTACCCATGTTTCAATGGAGAAAGTTTAAAGCAGAAGGAGGTCACCTGCAGCGCTCAGTTAGGAATCTGCTCGAAATACTAAGAAGTTTCCATTCTATGAAACGTACATCAGTCATGATGGCCCTGTACATAAGGCTGTAGCTCACAGCTTAAGTGGGAAATGCAGCCTAAAAAAGCATGCCTGCTTTCTTGTACTGCCAAAAGCAGAGGCATGTGGCAAGGCAGGAAACTGAAACAAGGAATTAATCCAAATATTTTTGCTTTGCTTTGTTTTGAGTCAGATCAATTCCTGATCCGAGCTGCACAAACACTTGGGCTAGATCAAGCAAGAGTGCAGTGCAGGGGCAGGAGGAAGACTAACAGCAAGTGGAGCTCGGACCACTTCTTTTCACAGCAGCCTCAACCTGAACTGTGACAAAGGAGATGCTGAGATATAAAACAGTCTCTCCGCCATACCACACAAAGGCAAAATCTTTCCACGCAAATGTTAGCTTGTGGGGAATAAGCATACATTACGTATATATAATTAAAAAACTAGTAATTAATTGTTTTATTCTCAAGATCACCATTCCATAAACTTTCCTTTATCGAAGCCTTAAAGAGAGAGATACAGTAAGAACCATCCTCCGAACAAATCCTGAAATCAAGAACACAAAGCATTGCCAGGAGAAAACACCAACCCAAAAGCCCCATATACAACACATCCCATCTCTTAACAGGGCAACTTCTTTATCATTAACTGACCTAACACATGTCCCTACCCTCTGTATAATTTGCACTGAGCAGGAGGAAGGTCATACCTCAATCTTGTCTCGTGGTGAACCCTCAAGATGCATGTTAAGATTAACTACGGTTAAAAGACAAATGGTAATTCAAACTATAATTAAGTAGCATCTGGGAGCTGAGTTTGATACTCCAATACCTATAACCTGTATTTTGGAAAGCTTACTTCTGCCGAAATCCATAACAGCATCTGCAAAAGGACCAATTAACAACAGTGTTACAGGCTCTTCTACTAAGAAAGGCTACTCTCTAAATAACTAAGTCTGTTTTGAGGCTCCAGGGTTCAAAGCAGTTCAAAAGAAAAAGATCCCTGTGTGAGCTCAACATTAAGCAGCCTGGTGCCAAACTCACCACCACTAGGTTATCCCTGCCAGGCACCACACTTCCAATGAAGCATTTAAACCCTTTCCATTCGACAAGCCAGTGGTGACTGCATATCAAACAGTATCTCCAGCATCTGAAACCACTAGTGTACAACCACATTGAATGGGACTATTAACCAACAACTGTCTTTCCCCAAAGAGAAATATTCAAGACAGCACACTAAGTACCATCAAGATGTGATTTTTACCTCTGCATCCAATCCTCTTTGTGGCTTTTTGCTGAACATACATTTTTTACACTTTTTTGGCTGAATGTGGTGACACACGTGGACTACATAGCAGATAAGAGCATAACAATGGAACATAGTTGCTAATGCAACCATTACAAGAAAACAGATCAAGTTTTTAAACTTATTTCAAAATGTAACAATCTTGTTATAAATGCATGATGTACCAATTTTTATTAATGCAAATTAGAAGTTGAGAAATGGCATAATTAAGAGTTGGCATTATAAAAACTTCAACTAAAAATTGATTCCAAGAAAAAAAAAAAAGTTGTATAACGAAGAAGTTTACTTGACTTCCATAGTAGTAAAGCAGCTCTGTTAGAAAACCTACAAAATCATTATATTTGCTTTTTCACAGGCCACTTCGAAAAATATTTTAAAGTACTTTTCTGTTTATTTTTTGCTTTGAATATTCTTAAGAACTCTTATGAGAATGCTTCCTTATCAAACCTGAACCATAGAGCAGTACCTTAGTTCTTTTTTTTCTTCCAGTTACTCCAGATTTCTGAACTAAACTGTACTGACCTAAAAAATTTTATATAAGATTAAAAGGAGAAGACGGGGGGGCAAAACAGACAAGACTACAGTGAGCAGTTTTGTTTCTGGGCCAAAGACAGACTACTTCCCCATTTAAAGAATTACTGATGGTATTTGTACTCAAGCACTAGCAAAAAAAAAGTAATTTCTATGTTCCACTATAAAGCACACCATCAAAAGCACAGTAACGGGGTTTTACGAGACAGGTAGTCATCAACATGGAAGCAGAGCCTTAAGGAGTCCCCCAACTCTATATGAAAATTGAGGGGGTTTTTTGAAAGAAGAAACAATCTCTCAGGCTCTTCCCACTTTCCAAAAAATGAAACCATTTCTTAAAAAGACCTAATTTGGTGATTAAGCCATTATCGTATTCTGTCCTCAAAAATGAGACAGTATATGCAGTTTCAAGTTGCACATAATAGAACTTAACTGCCAGCTGCCCATGAACAGGAGTCAGCCCCTGCAATCCCTCTACATTCCTTGCATCGGATTTAATAAATCACACAGCCTGGTAATAATCTGGTTTGGCTCGCTGATCCAGCAGCAAAAAGCCCAACACCTACAAGAATGAACAGTGTCAGGCCAGTGACCTAAACTGAGTGGATTCTTTCACTTATAACTCCTAGATCTGATGCAAAGCACAGGAACAGCATCTCCACAGACTGTAACGAAAACAGATGGGTTTCACATTGTACCTAAACTCTGAGGAAGGCAGCACAAATGGGAACAGACAGATTTGGGGTCAAGTTTCACTTTATAGTTGATGTGGCCCAACAGTCTGCTTCCAAAAGATAGTAATCCTGCTTACTCCTCTACTCCCACTCCCATTATTTAGCTGTTAAGCCTTGTCCCCTCTCTTCCATCAGCTCTGGCAATCATTTGATTGCACAGTAAATATATTCCACTCATTAATCCAGCAGAAAAAAATTCCTTCTTTTTGGCCAAATTGAAAATGGAACCAACTCAGCACAGGGTCACACAAACACCACAAACAACGAGCAATGGGAGCTTGCACAGCAGAGAATGAGACGCTGAAGGTAGAGGGGGGAAGTGCCTGAAGGAGCAAACCCTGCATTACCCCGTTCAGCAGCAGCAAGCTGTTAGATCATTGCACACAAATACATATTTTCTTGCAGCGTATGGTTTAACCACACTGCTAACCAGACTACCTGCTGCCAAATAGGCAGTCTCAAGCCATCCCAGTCTGCATTCCCACCAGTTCTCTTGTGCTAACCCTGGCACTTATTTGGCCCGACATTACACCGCTTCAGGAAGTTATATTTGCCAAAAACTAACCGGGGGGATGTACTGTGGGGGGAAGTTTCTTGCTAGCTTCACTCCCTTCCCTGGCTTCAGGAAGCCGAGACAAGCAGCAGCACTAGAGCACGGGACAGAGCCGGCCATCGGACTGGCATGGCTGTAATGTCAGGCTGAGCCCCTACTCAAACACGAACTCTCAAGCCAGCCGTGGTTGAGCAAGCAGCCACAAGCAGGCCGCTCTCGAATGAAAGCCATAAACTGGGTTAGAGGACACCGCTGCAGCATGGGAGCTGAACAGGGGAGGAGAAGACAGCTTAACATTTCTGTTTTCACAGTATGAGCAAATTGAAATCAACAAAATATAAAATATAAAGCCTTTTGATGAAATATGTCTGACCTCAAGACTGTTTAAACCCAAGGGAGCTTTACTAACATGTCTAACTTGGCACAGAACAAGATTACTTACACAGTCTTCTTTATGGATAACAGAAATAAGCAACCAAACCGTTTCTGTAGTGATCCAGGAATAAAACAATTCAGAAGTGCCTGAACAGTGTGGTCAAAAAGCAGTATAGCTTTATAGAACAAATTGCTACATTTTTATAACCGACAGCAGTCTAAAATTACATTTTGCTTGGCTGAAGATACTATGGAGGCTGAATTTCACATGTGTAGTCTCAGGGTAAGCTGTCTTCCACTTTTAAGAGGCAGAAAACAGAGACCCATGAACCACACCACACTTTTTTAAAAAACAAACTATATTTTCATTGAGAACATGAGATTCCCATCAAATCAATTCCCAAGAGGCCCCCATTAAAAACTGGAGTTTACATCCCAGGAAACCTAACATACTAAGCTTTTAAGATATTACAACAACTAAAAGACAACTCACCTAATCTATACTTTGCCACTTTAAAATCTATTCATAAAACCACTCCATTTTACTTCAATTTTTAATACCTATTTAAGGAAATATCAATTGGTTTCATAAGAGACAGAAGATACAAAACCCACAGACATAAATGAAATTACATTTACGTCAAATAATTTTATCAACATACGCAAAATTTAGTTACAGCTATTTGATAAGATGAAGAAACAAGGAAAACTTCCTAAGACTATGTTCCCTACTTTGTTACCACCTTGTATTGATAAACTGATACTCACAGAAACACCTATTCTGTCTTTACTTAAATTTTCAACCTACCCGGGTTGTCTTTGGCAACAAGACCTTTGGAAAAGTCGCTCGGTGTAGGAGAAGTTCGGCTGTCCCTTTTTGCTGCATCAAGATTGTTACAATATTCCCACCTCTTCTGCTGAAGTTCCTGAAGCCAGTACGTCATATCCTGACGGGTCGCAGCCTACAACACAGAGAACCAGAGCACTGAGATCACCACACCTCTTTGGCATATGCACACAGCAATTCCAAATGCAATAAGAAGAAAACAGCACAGGCACCTTTGCTGATCTGCTACTTATGATAAACTGAGAGTAACACACTTTAAAAGAAATAACCACCAATTTACTAGATGTACACAGTGCACACATATGCATCCCTGATTTTCACACCAATTCCATTTTCCATTAAAAAGTCACACGCATTTCTTTCTCCAGTTTTACACTCACATGCAAGAAAAAAGCAGCAGTAGCATCTTATGTTTTACACAACGTATTGTTTAGATAAATAACTACATATCCGTATTAAGGGAAATAGGGACTTCATTTTTTATTTAACTTGCTTAGCTACCAGCAGAAAATAGAAAATTAATAATGCATTGTAACACCATATACTTTCATGATTACAATCTACATACTGTATTACTTTATGATTCCATGAGCCAACTAACTTCTACAGCAAGGTGTATTTAAAACAAAAAAACAAAATACTTATCTACAAGCCTACAGTCAATGTGAACTGGTAGTAGGCAAGCAAGAATTTGAACTGATCTTCAAGCTTCAGACAGAATCCCAGCTGTAAGAGTCATTTCAAACAGAGTCAACTGACAATCCACAAACACCAACAAGCAGCTAAGCGGTGGTAACTGACACTGCAGGCGCACCTACACACGCAACATATGTTTTATTCCAACATACGTCCTCAGCAGCCAACCCAGAAGCAGCACTGGATCACTGGATACTCATAACTGGGTTAGCCGAGCAATCAAAAAAACTAACACTCATGGAAAGACAACGACCCACGATTCAGTCTTATCCAGCAGCAGAGTCCTCATTTCTAGCAAGCTGAAAGCCTATATTCCCTTTAGATTTACACACAGCCCTTGCCAAGCAAGGCTTTACTGCAGTCAAGCAGAAGTCCATCAAGCTCAGCCCAGCAGCAACCACAACATCACTAGCAGCCAAGTCACATTGACTCAGTACAACTTTTAATTAATTGCTGCCCACGACTAGCACAACCTGAGGAGCCTTTTTCAGTTTGTCCCGTTATCCTCTCCTCAACACTCTTTAAAAAAAATAATTCATTTTAATAGAGCTGTTTTTCATTGGCGTTTTTAAATTCCTGACAGTATTTGTTGTCTGCTGAGCAGCATACGTACGCCCTCAGTTTAAGTGACATCACTGCTGCACATTGGGTCAGTGAGTACGGTTATGGCCCTTCAATATAAAACAAATAACAAAGCAGCATGACTTTATCCCTCCCCATTTAAAGTCATTTTCCCAAGAAGTATTTAGTGCCCTGCTGCCACACCACATGTATTATTTTGTCTGTCCTCCCTTTTCTCGGAGATTTCTGCTCCCTTTGAACAGTTTTGGCTGAGGTTTTTACGTGGGCATCCTAACTGTGTACTTCATATAGCAGGATGAAGTAAAGAGTATCCTGAGAACCTCTGTAAGAAAATTTTTGTGCAAACAAAAATTAATTTTTAAAGTTTGTTGTTTCAAAGGGGCATTTTTACACAGGCAGAATATTTTAAGTTTTCTTCTTCCCCTACTCCTAAACAAAAGGCAAATCAAAAACTACCACAGCCTAGAAATTTTAATTCACTTTACCCATCAGAGGAAGGAATGCTGCCACGCTTGCCCTTTCTCTTATGGCTTCCGAGTAGTTAGCTACTGGCCAGCATTAGAGACAGGATCCTTAGCTAGATGCAGCATTGATCAGACTTGGCAAAGGGTCCTTATTTTCTGTCATACGAAGCTATTGTATGGCTATTTAATAAGAAAGTACCTTGGCTAGTCACTGACACTTTAACGGAGACATTTTTGAGATAATAAAAAACACCATAAATGGAATAGCAGAAAGAGGGCAGTTGCTTTACTTGTTTTCTTATTTTGAGCATTTCTTTTGCTTATATAATTAACTAGTTAGTGATTTTACACTAAAAAAATCCAATCTCTGTATGATATTTGTCACTAAGAACAAATATATCAGCAGAATTATCCATTAATTGTGACAGAAGGACATTTTCACAGCCTAACAGATTCTGCAACAAAGCAAAGGAGAGCATTCATGTCTTAGAGGTGTTAAGGGCCACAGACTTATGCAAATGCCCTCTGAACTGGTACAAGGAGAAATTACTGCTGCACACTCGCAGACAGAAAAAAGCACTGAGTGAACAAGACAATCCCATGTATTTTTCAACTAAGTGATGGAAAGTGATTATCACTTACATGAAACCCTTCCCTTAAACTCTCTTACTAAGGGTGCTGCAGGAATTGCCACCTTCTGCAGCAAACCGCACATGACTAAAAAATATTTTGGGGAAATAACTACAGTGATGTCCTCTACCTAGACACACCGGTGGTCCTTGTATGCCAAAACTAAACACTTTCAGGAAGAGATCAAAAAAGCCAACAAGGAGACCTGGCATTTTGAGGCACCTCATGAAAGTTTTTGCTGCAATCCTTTTCTGAACCTAGACAAACCCTCCCTCAAGCATGTTTGTGAAGGGCAACGTCATCAGAAAGCTCACATTTCTCAAGATTTACTAATCTTGCTATGCTCAGATAGCAAATTGAGCCAGATGGCTTTCTTGGAGGGTAGCCCAATTTTTAAAGTACTGTAACCACTAACCAGCAAAAGTTAGAGTATGATCAACCCCGGAAACAAATCACCTTCACTACTGAGCTACCTTATAAGCTGCATTAGACCCTAACAATACTATTTAAGCTATTAGCACTGTGAAAGGCGCACAAGCACCTCATTATTAATCACCACCACATCCTTAAAGATTAAGGAAGTACAACATTTGGGGTAAATGTTTCAAATAACTCTAGTTTCAGTGAATTTGACATCTGAGTATTTTCAAGGATCTGTGCCCCCAAAATTTGCACTTTCTGGAATTTTCACTACCTGGCCAACAACCCAGAAAAGTTTTTTCTTTAAGAAGTCTGTGCAATTTTCCCCACCCCCAAATTCACCATTGTTCAGACAGAAGTTACCCACACACAAGTGACAGCATTTCTTAGTTTCAAAGGCAATCGATCTGCACTACTATCCAAAATAAATTCTATTTTAAAAATAAATAAGAAATGACCTCTTTGTTCATTTATATATTCATTCTGCTAATTCTTTTCTGCCTTAATGGTAGACCTCCCTGTGCAAACATGAGCAAGTATTCACTTGACTATATTAACTCAACAGCATTCTGTGTGACAGCAAGTATTTACCGGATCAGGCCCTTTCCATGATAATATTCAGATTTCCAAAATCTGTCCATAATTCATGACACAGTTTTCTCTGCCTCTTTACTAAAATGTTGGTATCAACTACAAAAAAAGGTCAAAAAATTCTTTTACATACACTTAGCTTCTTCTAATGTGCTTTAACAGCTGGAAATGCATAGGAAAGCTACAATCATGTAATTATCAGGTTGATTATTTACATTTGTAAGCTATGAACCATTTGCTTTATCTGCTGTAAAAGCTACAACATATTTTTCCCTCAGAGACTGTCATCAAGCTGAGGAAAAGAATCCCAAGTATATTAAAACATCTTCAGTTCTCATTAAATAACAAAGACTAAGCAATCCAGATGATGAAATCATTGCATTAACAAAAAACTGAAGCATTATGAAGAAATAATGCATTCCTGAACAGCACCATCATTTCAATCTGGAATTCCAGTTGCTTATTTCTTAGTGCTCTTCTCAGCTTATAATACTGAATGGGAAAGACCAGAACATGAGAGCTGGAAATTCTGACAAGAAGCAAATTGAGGAATACAAGGCACATGAGTTCGAGGGTAAAGGCCACATTTGACTTGACTTTCTTCCTCGTGCTCCGTGTGTAATGTTTTCTTCGTAGATTAAGTCACATTTGACTTCAATGGTGGCCGAATCAGGCATTAGTATTTTTAACAACTTGAATTCATCCTTATTCCTATTTCTACATAGTTTAGCTTAAAGATATTTTTTATAGGCCTTAAAGAACCAAGGTGTTGGGTTGTTCAGTGTAGAAGAAAATTAAGTTCAGCTCTGAAAGTCTTATCAGCTGGTAAATCATGCAGTCACAAAGGTATTGCGATATTCCTTAAGATTTTTACTAATCCCTTATTATATCATGTAACAGCATTTTTAGGGACAATCACACTGCTGCTCTAGGACAAGTACCATAACAACTTGGGAGGAAGGCATCACTAGAGAATGTACAGGGTTTTTTTTCTTATAATTACTTAACTGGCACCTTTGCCCAGGCCCCATAAAGGATAGATGAATAGAGCTCCCATTCGCACAGGTTCTTTCCTAGAGAGTATAGGAAGAAACAAATACAAAGAGTAAAGGCAGAGCAATGAGATCACAGGCTAAAAGATACCAAGACAAACAGAAGAGAGGAAACCCCATAGGAAAGCTTGCTGCGGCTTACAGTTGTGCATCATTGCCCAGCCTGATTCATACCCACATAGCTGCTAAACACACCTGAGGATGCTGCCAGTACTAGTTCAGACTAGTACTAGTTCACAGACCGCTTATTTGTTACACAGGTGGGTAATACTACTACCCACTATAATCCAAATCACAAATCACACATTTCCCAAAGGCCTTCCTGTTCAGAAAAACCCAAGCCAACATGCTCATTATGAATTTTCCCAGAGATTTCCATACAGAATCATTAGACACTAATTTTAAAAATCAAAATCTACACCAGTTACACCAAGCCTGGAATTTTAACTTCTGTAAAAGAAGCACTCAGAATACAAAAGCTGCTACAGGGAAAGCAATGCAAACTTTTCTACCAGCTATGATAAAAAAAAATAAGTTTTTACATATGATTGCATGCACAACTAGCTACATTGCTTTTCCTTTACCAAATATAGTTAAAATGACTATCACATAAGTTTTCCAGTCAGATAACTCGTTTATTCTTTAGTAAAGTATGTTAAGGATTCCTTACTTTGGCACAACCATTTACCGCTATGAACAGAATATTAAAAACTGCATGGTCTGGTGTGCTATAATCTCAGCCTTTATCATCATTGCTCAAATCTCCATTGTTAATTAGGGATTTAAGAAAGGCCTTTTTCGATATTCAGCAGAAGTTCTACTGTGTTACTCCAAGAGCTTCACGGGTTATTCACACTCTAACGCGGAGGCTCTTGCTGAAGGAAGCGGCTCATGTGAGAAGCCCGGTCAGCGGAGAGGAAGAGTCCCGGAGGAGGCCGCCCGCCTCGGGAGCGCTGCGGCCCGGCGGCCGCGATTTCCTCTTCAGGCGGGCGCGGGCGCAGGCGGCAGCCCCGGCGCCCCGGGCCGCTAGCGGCGCGCAGCCCGCCCTCCCCCTCCCCCCCCTCCTCCTCCCCCCCCCAGGCGCCCGGACGAGGCTTTCGCCGCGCGTCCCTCTCCCACCCCCGCGCACCCGAACCCCCCAAGCCGCCAGGTTTCCTCGGGAGCTGCCTTCCCGCCGCCCCCCCGGCCCCGGCCTACCTTGAGCACGGCCACGGCGCCGCCCGGGCTGTGCACCTCGAAGGCGGCGGCCTCGTCGCCCGCGGCGGCGGCGGCGGCGTCGGGCTGGTGGTAGCTGAAGCAGGCGGCGGCGATGTCCAGGTGCCCCAGCGGCAGCGCCTCCTGCGGCCCCTTGAAGTAGTAGAGGTAGCAGCGGCGCGGGTCGAAGACGAACCAGCGGCTGCGGAAGCCGCGCAGGGGGCCCTTGCCCGACAGCTTCTGCAGGTAGCCGCACAGCTTGGGGGCGCCGCCCGCCTGCTC
>NW_020450720.1:0-47916 GCF_003343035.1 Apteryx rowi | reverse complement strand
GCCCTGACCCCGCGCGGCGCCCTGACCCCGCGCGGCGCCCTGACCCCGCGCGGCGCCCTGACCCCGCGCGGCGCCCTGAAGCGCGGTCAGCCCGCTGCGGGGGGCGCGGGCGGGCACCGCTCTGGTTGCGCTCCGGCTGTTACCGGGCGTGCCGGTAGCACAAGCAGCCTGAAAGAGCTGCCTCAAGGAATTTTACATGATTTCTCCTTGTTAGCGTGTGCTTATTTCCATTAAGCATCCCTAATGCTCTGGGTACAAATAGAGTCTGATGTGCCATAATCATCCAAAAATGGGAGGAAACAAATCCACGATTTATGATATTCAACTCCTCATTCTCCACATTAATGACAGCACAAAAGATTTGCTGTCAAAATAGCTGTTCCCATGTTAGCAATGGTGTCTTTACTGAAGTTACACTATACGTGAGCTTGGCTCGTCTGACTGAATTCCCTCCTGACATGCACTTCCCTCCCTTTGGAATTTGTCGAGGTATCTGGAAACCCTAAGTTCCCCAAAGCCTCTTCCTTTCTCCTCATCTTGAAATCCCTTGATTAACTGCTCCACGAAAAGTGGCTCGTCCGCCTGACGATGCTTCTGCTCAGTGCCAAGGCTGATACCTGCGCGGTCAGCGTGCTTGGCCGCGGGCTCCAGGGCGAAGCTGACGCGAGGCATCGCAGGGCTCCTCAAGCTCCTCTCAGGGCGTCATCTGCTGATAGGAAAAGTGCCGAGTGAGAAGATAGCCAGTGTTCTGATAGCAGAGAAGCTTGAGCCATTTGTCGCAGAAACGGAGGCGTGGAAGCGTCCCCCCGTCACCTCTCAAGTGACATGAAGCACGATCCATTGCAAGATGCAATGCTGCAAACAGGCGAGGCATTTTATTCCCCGTCGTCTGCCAGAACATGACTTACAGGGGGAAAACAGTGAATCTCTTTCAAAGCTGCCCTTTGCTTATCTCCTTCATTTAGTCACACACAAATGTCCCAGCTCTTGTCCCTGCTCTGCTGCATTATCTTATCAATTTAGTTAGTGCGGCCCTGCCCCACTGCGAGCTGAGCGCCCGTGACTCCCACTGGCTATCATTAATTACATCTCACAGCAAGTCACAGAACCGATTTTTAAACCCTCAAAACTTTTGCTGTCAGTACTTCTCTTTTTTAATTCGTTGTTACAACACTCAAAGCAGGAGAACTTCAGAATCCCCTACTTTTACAGTTGATTCATGTAAATAGAAAGTTCCCCTTCTTGGGAAGATAAGTTCCTTATTTCATGTATGTCCTTTTTCACAAACATGATCCAGAAGTGGACTGATAAATGACAACAACATAGTTCTAAAAGGCTATGGGTATATAAATGAAAAGAGTGCTTTTCCCTTTACTTGCTTCTTTCCTTCATGCTTTCATGTCTAGAATGCACAGATGATATAGGTGACATTCTGCTGCTGGCCGATGTCTAGAAAATAAATATAAACAGCATCCCAAAGGATGAAATTTCCCTCCTGCACAGAGGGGAGCTTTGGGGTTGTACGTAATTCATTAGGATAGTGTACTTGTCAAGTAAATTCACTCAGAGTGTCACATGCATGATGGGATGTCACTGGTCACACTCCCAAGAGAATCATAAAGCTTGTCAGAAAAATGAAAATATTTGAAACTTCCTTTCTCTGGCATGTTTTGCTTTCCTAAAAATTAACCAATATTTTTGTAATACCATTTCTGCTTGAACAAGGCCATCTACTACACATAAAAATAAAGCTGTATTTACTCTGAAAAATTAGAGACTGTTCTAATTCATTACAATTGTAATGTTTTTTTATCTTCTTATAAGTGTTCACAGTACTTGAATAAATTCTCATTTTAGTCTAAAAAAAAGCAATAGTAAACGTGCAAGGAAAAAGAGAGACTATTGTTAAATACGGAGGCACAGAGAGCACAGTTAGTGCATATCCTAGGCTCACGCTGTCATGTTTACACAAATGCAGGAAATCCCAGTAAATTACAAGCAGCACATCTGTACCTTGCTTTCGGTTAAAGTGAGATCATAGCTCCAAAATTAGAATGGTTAGAGTGTACATTGCTTCCTTTCGCAGAAAGGAAAGCAAAAATGACTTGCTCTCTTGTTTGATATCTTCTGAGATATGGAGATTCAGTTAGAGGTGAAACTCAGAATTTTTCAGAGTCTACACTAAACATCTACTCATTTTTGTTTTCCAGAAGAATGGAGCTATAGTGAACTATCCTCCCTCTCCCACCAGGGTCAGTCCAAATGTGCATGTTGAGATATGGGCTAAACTGCTCCTTCTATTCCATTTAAAAAATGTTTTGCAGGTGCTTGCAGAAGTTTGTCAGTGACTGCTGCTGCCAAGAAAAACATTTTCACTCTGCTAGTCGATAATGTTTAGTATTTGTATATAGTACTGCACTATATTATTTTGAAGAGTGAATGATTTTGGCCCACTATTATTTGAATCCTTTGGAGGTCAGGAACCATAAACTTTCCTAAAAACTTTTTTACCATGGGGGACAAACAGGTGAAAAAAAATCTCCAAATTACTGTTTCTGATGCAGTCTGACACATAAATTCTTCATCTATATCACATCTCATTCTACAATCCCCCAACTTTCAGTCACCATAATATTCCTTACAAACATCATATTATTTCATTTCCACAACAAATTCTTTCCTCATATACAAACAAGTCAGCCAAAGAATTATATCTGCTCAGCAATGATGTTTCATGTACTTTTTGTTCTTTCAATATTATTCTTTAAAGGAACAGCAGATGGTGCTCCTATCCTGTTTCACATTCTCCACTTGTCTTATGTTCTCTTTTCAAAATGGAAAAAAAGATACAAGTTTTGAATAAACAGGGAAGTTTACTTGTGATTTGTGATTCACTAGGAAAGATCTGATTTAACTTCAGTTAACTATCTCAAATAAGACTGGGTGAATATACAACAATGTTAAATACATTGCTTTTATTTTTTGTTGCACTGCATCTTATCAAGAACCCTTCACTTTGAAAAAGCAACAGTTACAGAATTCAGTGAAAGGCTGCATTGATTTCTAGTCACACATCTGTGATCTGACTTGTAAAAACATCCAGGCAAGTTGAAGCCATGTAGAGAGGACAGATTCAAATTGAAGCCCTTATGAATAGAAAAGCAGGAAAAACTCAACAGTAGCAATGAACTGGGCAATCGGTATGTATATAATAGTTGGTTTGTCACCATTCATATAGATCCAGAGTGGCTAGAGAGCTGCTGTAGAGCTTGGTGGGAATGCCAAAGAGGGTAAGCAGATGAATTTAGAGTACTGTTGTAGAGGGGAGAACATGAATGGGCAAGAAATACAAACACAGACAATGAGGCTTCATTATTTCAGCTGCTTACAGTGGAAATGATTTCCATGTGTAATTTAGCCCTGCTTCTCAGTGGAGTATCCACAGCACAGAGTGGAGATAGGTTTAACGTGTGATTTTTATTGTTACTTGTTTACTTGCTTGTGTTTAGGTCAGAGTGACAATTTTAAGGTGCAGAACTACAGTTCTACTGGGTTATATATTTGTCAGTCCATCTCACCTTGCTGGATAAGGCTCTTTTGTAAATCTAAAAATATATGGTGATATTTTCATAATAGTTCTACAGTCCATCAGTGTTTTATGATACCACATCTCATTAATGTTAGAGATTTGCATTTTTTCCTATTAGAGTTTACAAGCCCATTTTCCCAAATGCAGTGGCTGATGTGAAGATTTGCATGACCTGCCTGCACTGTCAGAGCTGACTCAGAATGTTCTTCAGCCAAATAAAGCTTTTTAACCAGAAAATCTCATCTCCAAGTCAGCCTAAGTACCATTTGAATTGACATAACAGCTTCCATGTTTTCCAGAATGCCTTACAGAGTCTTCCTGTGGGATAGTAAATACTTCCTCCATCTTACATGAGAGAGAACTGGCACATAAAGAGGTCAGAGTTTCAGTGACACGATAAAGGCCATATACCAAATCATTAGCAAAATCCAAGATATAACATCATCGTGTGTTCTCACAATTTCCAAGCTTCACATAACTAAGCTAAGAGGAAGAGACTGTGAACTTGACTTCAGCCTTGTTTTATATTCCTCCAACCTTGAGCCAGTTCAATTTATTATTTAAATTAGAGGCTACACCACAGAGTCATTTCAAGAATACCTTGGGCATAAAGAACTCCCAACAACACAAAAACCATGGCTAGCAGAAAAGTAGTGCTGAAACTGCAAATGTGCCTTTTAACAATTTGATGATGTCCTCCACTGAAGAAAAGGTAATAGGATTCCTGCTACAGCAACTCCCCATAACATTGCCAGGATCTGTGACCTCAAGACTTTTAACTCTTCTCTCATCCAAGCTGTGCCCAAATGTTGTTCTTGCAGTCTGCACAACATCAGAGGCTCAGCCAGCTTGCTTGCCAGTCAGGGAGTGGCCCCTTTCCTCAATTTCTAACTCATTTCTTAGTACACCATACTGTGACTGGCACACCATAACTTTTCACTGATCAACAGCAGCCATGAAACTGCATTTCTTCAGCATCTCCTGAACTTCCTTCATCTCATATATAGAAGGAATCTCGCTGTGAATCACTTCCCTCCCTCCATTTAAACCCTAACAGAAACCTCTCCAAAGAGAGAACAATTCATACTTGAGGCTTAATTCTGATGTGAGATAATGGCAGTCATGGGCGAACTGAGTAACCTTCAGTATCTCATTCCAGCGCACGTCCATAGGAACTGCAGCTAGTTACAAGCCCTGACAATTAAGCCCTTCATTTGTGTCTGCCTCAGGGAATGACTCAAAATTAGCATATATCTACAATTTACACTTAAGCCTTGAAGACATTCACACATGTAAACTGTGTGCATGCCAAGAATACCCACTGCTGTAATTCTCATCTAGACATGCACTTTTCTTATTTCTTACCATTTTACCTTCATTTTGAATGTCCATCTCATAGAAGGCTCAGATTCGTCTCCACAATCTTTAGAGATCTGACTGAGTCGTAAAGCTGTAGTTGTGTGCTCAGTTTAATGTACACATGGAATGCATGTTGCAAGTGAAAAGTCAGTTCACTCCAGCTTCCATCTAGCATCAATGGCAAAACAACAGGTATTGCTGGAGAGCAAATCATTTCAGTGTTTAAATTTGAGTGGGATGAATGGCCTAATGTGCTTGGGACAGGAACTTTTCTTTTGATGTGTACTGTGAAGTGCTTATCATACTTATAAGTATTACTTTAAAAGGTACTTACAACAGTCATGCTGGCTCTTTCCGAATCAGTGTTCTTCAAATCCCTTTATTTCTTAACTTTGTCACAGGCCAACTCACCCCTTTCCAAAAAAAGAAATAAAATATTCTAGTAAAGGGTAAATGCATTTGTCAAAGTGAGTGGGACTGAATGAAACTAAAGATGGTAAACTGAAAGATACTTAAATGTGTTTTAAATAAGAATCTATAATTGAACTGCTTATCTAAAAGATAGCCAAATTTAGCTGGACTATTTGGTCTAGAACCCAGGCTACATACGTCATAAGAAAATGATTTTGCAGGAAATTTATACTGCTATGTTTCCACTCAGGACAAACATTATCAGAATAGCTTTTCCTGTGGTTTTCTGTTTTGGGACTTTGGCTTTGGATAAAGATTGGAAGCACATGAAAAATCTAGGAAATACATATTCAACATTAAGTCACAACATTTAAATCTGGAGCCAGATTAACCCAAAGTCCATTCTAACTAAGGTAGATATCAAATAATAGTATTATCTAAGAAAACGTGAGGGGAGAATTATCCCATCATACCCAGGTGTCTGCTGTCCAGTACTCAGTTCTGCTAGCAATATAAGCCAAATTTGGCTTTACATTAAACCACTGGCTCTATTTGGTATACCTGTTTGTAGTAAATGTTTGTTTCAGCCCTATTACGTCAGTATCAGCAGAAACTTTGCATACGTCTAGAAAAAGAGATTTGTACTCTAGAAAAAGTTATAAAGTCCAGATCATTGAGAAGGGGAAAATGTTACTCCTTCAAGAAAGAGCTATGTTTTCATGGCACTTGTTCAGGATTGCTCCAAGAACAATTCAGTCTATCGGAGGCAAATGCCCTCCATTCTCCCCACCTCATATCCAAACTGCCTCTTGCTGTGTCACTTTTTATTAATACCAACAACAGCAGATGTTAAACAGTAACTGTTTGTGCTTCATGGAAAACACTGTAAATTGCATATGTGGATAGTTTGAGGACTGCCAGCTTACATCTAATGATCATGCACTCTTATTATGCTAACCCTTTAAGGTACTTCATCTTTTGAACGCTTCACAAAGGTTATGGAATATATACCTTACCCAGTGCAATAAATAGCTATAGCAATCATATTTTAGCTGGAATCTTCTGAAGGCTTCAGAGATCCTAAGCATTCATCAAACAGCTACCCGGTCACAATACTGCTATGCATGGCCATGATTCAGTTATTTCCTGGATGTGGGATGTACATACAGAAGCAGCTCTCCCAAGTGCTCTTTTGTGAGTTTTCACTTAGAATTAACTTCTTCTGAGAAATGAAAGAATTTGGCGAAGTATATGACATCACCACACTTATTAAATCAAAGAACTTAGTCTCTCTTTCTTGAAATTTCTGCCTTCAGAGCCTCTCACTGAAAAAGAATACCTAATGTAAAAAAGAATATTTAATGTAATGTATTCTGCAAATGTAGTAGTAGAAAGATGGGGAGGCTGATGAAAGGTGTAGATAGTACGTACAGCAATGAGCCGGCAGTCACCTTAGAGCTGTGACTTACGGAAAAATGTTAGTGCTGTTCAGCTTCAGCTCATTACCCATACTGTAGAATCCACCTTAGCAGCAATTTTTATATAAGCAAAGGAAGATAAAGCATCATTCAATCCCAGCGTGCATGCATTTCCATTACAAGAGATTTGGCAAGCCCAAGCTGATGCTTTGTCCCTATCACTTCCTGTTTTGTCCAATTTAGCAACACTTAGGGGTAAAAACAACAGACCATATCCTGTGATCTTTACTCTGTTCACACTTCTCTTACAGAAAAAGTTTTAAAGTTTAGAAATACCATAAGTGATCTGCAAAGAAAATAATTTTTTATCTCCTGTATTTCTTTATGGCAAAGGTTTAGAGTGGTTTTTGTTTGCCTGTTTACTTCTTCATTCTTCTTAGTTTGATGTTAGATAAAACACAGTTTGTGTTTTTCTACAATACTGCTAGAAAATTCCTTGAACAAAGTAATCTTAACTGAGATGGCAAGGATGTTAAATGTTTCAGAAGAAAACTCTTCTCTGACATATTTATTAGGAATCTTGAATTACAAAAAGACAATGAAGGATAAGCAGCAGCTAGATACTTTGCAGGTGTAAATCAGTGTCTCCTCAGTAAAGCTAACACACCGCATCAGACAGGGCAACGCCGTGATCCTAATGAAAATTCCTTCCCCTTGCAATCTTTCAGGTTTCTGTCTCTTGGGATGTCCCTATTCAGCTACCAGTAGTTCTCCAGGCTCACAAACAGTTTTACAGCAAAACAAAAATTCAAAGTCCCCTTCTGACATGCAAAGTAGTAAGGGAAAGGGGAAATTAACTTCTAACCCTCAAAAGCAAACTTCATTAGTGATTAAAAGTTCTGTAATTGCACTGACTTCACCCTAACGACTTCGGATAAGACTTGATTGTGTCTTAGTGTTTAGTTCTATATACATAATAATAATAATAATAATAAAAAACCACGTGGTTGGGTTTTTTTTCTGAAGGTGCTAAATTGTAGATACATGTTTATATTTGAAACCAACATGATTTAGTTCATACTGGATTTCAGCCACAGAAGAGGTAACTATAGGAACATGCATCTAATATCAGACTTTCCCCCCTATAAGCCTAGGGCTACAGAAAGGAATTTTCTTTGTTACTGATTTCAGCGATGGCAAAAAGCAAGCCATAGCTCAGCAAGTTACCATCTGAGGCTGGACTATGTCTTCTTCACGTAACTTCCAGGCATTTCCACGGGATTTTACTGGAAGGTGGAACAGAATGATCCTGTGCCAAGGAAAAATATATATTAAAATATTTCCTAAGAAACTAAACAAAAAGAATACTCATGATTCAGTTTAGACTCCTGGGTTTGTGGGTCTGGAACCTAGAACACACAAGAGAAATCCAGTTTGATTCTGACTGTCATGAAGAGTATGAAAAGTAAGATGCCACCACCTCAATATTAGCCTCACTCTAGAGCTGATAAAGTTATTTTCCATGATCATTCCAAAGCTTGACATCTGAGAGCTAGAGGCATTACAGGGGCTTTAAATATATAGACAAGTTGCCAAGGCTGGGTCCTTCTATGAGCTAGCATACACTGCCTATCTCTAACATAAGTTGCATTGCATAACTGCCTAGGATTAGATTTCTCCTCTAGAAATCCTTTTGCAGGACATGGGTTAGAACTTAGGTTTGTAGCACATTGCAGAGGTCTAGCAGATGTTTATGCTGAACCATATGAGGGGATTAAATTAACCACCTTTCTCTCTTCTCAGATGTGAAACAGTTTCAGCCGCAGCTCAAGCAGTCTTACAGATAACTTTCTTCTAGTGATAGATAGCTTTGCTTGATTCATACCCCCCTCAGTTTCATTAGCAGGAAAATGAACTGCTTTAATCTTTTGCTAGTCACTGGCAGTTACAGTCCTGATTCATGACCGGCCGTTGCAGCACCGAAGAGCTGCACAAAATAGGCGTAAAATGCTCCCTGCTCAGAATGGTGTTTTTCACACCCGCTTTGCTGGGTTACAATGAGAAAGAGTTAACCATTACGTAAGCATTTGCACAGCGAGTTCCTCCAGGCTGGCTGGAGGACTCCTGCATCCCGGTTCGAAGAACTTGCGTCTCCAGCGGCAGCGGATGGAGCACAGGCCAGAGCTGGGCCTGCTGAGCGTGCAGCGCGCAAGCCCTCGCTGCGGCTGCCCTGCTGCAGCAAGCAGCCCAGCACTCACGGGGGCGGAAGCAAACATAAACTCTGCATCACGCTGTCCCCGCTGTTCTTCAGGAAAATGTTATTTCAGCGTTGGCTGTTGACAAAACGATAGTATAAATACTGCGTGGCTTTCCAAAGGACACAGATTTCAGACTAAATTGTCAAGAGCTGCCATGGAAAGCTCTGGCCTAAGCTGCAGGTGCCAAAAATCAAGACGCTATGGGCCTTGTTTTTATGAAGCACCATAAACTTTGAATTACCAGGGTAGTTGTGTGTGCTTACCATCTTTGATTAACCATGACCTAGAATGGGCATTAAAAACTCCAGGGTCACTTTTGAATATTTTGGGTAGGTTTTTAGTTTTCTTTTTTAAACTCCAATAAAGCATTCAGTGATAAAAGAGCTCATCAGCTCTAAAAAAGCAACCGGAATCATTTGCATTTTTGTCAAATGGATGCAACCTCAAGTTTGTCATTCCTATTTTTAAACCACTTGCAAATGAAAGAACAAAAGCATTTGTGCTCTTATGCAAAGTACAGCTGACTCTACTCGAAAAGAAATATTATTTCTATTCCTTTATAAAAAAGATTTGTTTTAAAGGTGTATACAACAAACAACCCTCCCATTATTTTCACATGAGACTCAAAGGCTGCAGGACTAGAAATTTCAGTTTTACAAGACCACAAGAACTCTGACCGCAGTAGAGAGACACACATACTTAAATCTCTTTCTCTGGCTGCTTGTGAAGAGAAATCCAGTTCAATCTAGTTTCTTGGTGAAATATGTCACTAGGCAGTTTCCTGTAATTGTGCATCATGGAGCACATTTTACTAAACTGTGGAAGTAAACTGGAAGTTAGGCTGTGACGTAACTGTCTTGGGCTGAGTCCAAAGCCACTGACCATAGATATTAGAATTAGAGCTGAGAAACACTTTTCAACGGACACCTTTGTTATTAAAAAATATAAACCTGATTTGGTATTGCGGTGGAACCCTTCTGTAAGAAGAGACATGGTCTGCTGCAGTTGGCCCTGGTGTGGTAAGAGAGTAAACACTGCAAGCAGTCATTCCTTTTTATGCAGGTTCGGTGAGCAGATGAGTCATGAGAGTATCTGGTAGCAATTTTGATTTCTCAGTTTCTTGTAGACTACGTGTCCCTTCAGTCACACTTTTAATAGAAACACTAAAAAGTGATGTGAATTAAGTACATACAGCTTCATACAGCTCCACTGAGCAGCCAGAGAGCATTCACCAGGATCCCATAAATCACCAGTGATCTGTTATACCTTTCATGAAATGCGTGTGCATTGGCTTTCCAAAATCATGCACTTCTCTTCCTGACCATGTGTCTAGATGAGCTTTCATCCTTAAAGCTTCCCATTATGCGGCCTCCTGTTTATCTGAAATATCGCTTTTCTCCCTCTCTAGGATATGGCATCAGCAAATGTCATGCAAGAGTCTTTCATCGTCGTCTCTCTCCTAGTATAGATAAAAAGGTGGTATTCCTGTGAAGGAGTCACTGGCCCTGAAACTGTTTCATTTCTGATGTGTAAGAGCACGTAACATTAGAAATTGTACCTAGGTTGTAAGACGTATCTGGGACTGAGAATGGTTGATAGGGTAAATGACCAGGTTGAGAGAAAAGAAAAAAATATGATATGAAAAATAAAATATGATTGAAATTTGTTTTGAGAAGCCCCTCTGATCAGAATAAATACAATACATATTGTTGGTAACACATTCCTTAAAAACGTATCTTTCCCAATATTTCATTCTTAATTAGACTTGAATCCAGATAAGAGATTTCATCGTCCGAGGGAAATCAGAGCTTGCTTTATCCCGCATAACTGTCCAGTGAGACCCTTTCAGCAGCCCTGAAGGCACCGTCCCAAAGCACAGATTACCCAGACTTTCTTTCATATTTCTCAGCTTCCACTGGGGATGCCGAGCTCTGGCTTGCTCACATCTGTATTGCAGTACACCTTTATAAAATAACAGGAGAGTAAATCTGCTGTGACCCAGTACAGGTAACTGCATACAAAACAGTCACTCCCACGCTATGTACTCTACACTGCAGAGTGAATATTATACATAAATGTTAGAACAAAATTCTGACTACCATTTTTCCAGAATTTAATCAGAGTGGACTAGTCTCCTGTCCGTTTTTTGCTAAATGTTGCCTTTAAAAACAAGTCTCATGTATTACATTGTTTTTTCTCCAGAAGAAAGATATGCACTCGATCTTTTTTACAAAATATATTAGATAGTCAAATTGTATAAAAAACCCTTTGGAGTTTGGTAGATTTTTGCTTCCCTTTTCAGAATAACCACCAGTAATATTGCAGATCAATTACTATAAGCTGAGAAACAGTTAGTTACTTAATTTACTCAGGAGACCAGGCCTTTTTTGGAGAAGTGCAAGGATAAAAGAAATCTCTTCTGAGATTTTCATGGAAGATTTAACAGATGCTCTATAACAGGCATGTTCTATTGTGAGGAGCAAGGGAGAAGATTTTGTCCTGTCCTTTTACAAGAAAAGCAGCAAATATTTTTTGCTTGAAAAGCGATGATATTGAGTCTATTTCATTATCTTGCTAAAGAACAACAGGGCAGTGAGTACAGTAAGCAAATGAGATCACATGGCCAAGAATACAGATGGCAGGATAGTTTGTACAGCAGGACTGTTCTCACTTTTCCCTTCAACAGCTCCAGGTTCAACTTCACACCAGGATGGAGAGGAAAAAGCAGCAGTTACTTTTAGGAAAGGAAACAAGCTCAGAAATTGCAAACCAGTCCTCTGAGACGCTAAAAGAAATAGTACTGAAGTGGTTTCTGGAGACACAGGCTGCAATAATACTAGAGAACGGTACTTTTCCTGAATGGTTCCATGGATTCATTACAAGAAAGTAAGGCTATGTATAAATATACTATGGCATAAAGTAGATTATATTAAAAATGTAGTTAAATTTCTCTGTCTTCTGTAAGTATGAGAGATTTTAGGATTGAATTTAGGCTTTCCTTGAAAAAAAGAAATCTGCCCTTAAAGTCTGTGTTTTTTAGTACCTAGCAGGTGACATTCATATACAGACAAAGAAAGCATTAAACAATGTTACTGTGTTTCATTGCTTAAATGCCAGGACTTGATGTGTGCTCTAGAAAGGTGAGGGAACATGATTATGCAGTTTTTAGAAGCTTTTGTTGTATTATTCATTTTTTAGTTAAGCAAGCTTACGTTTTGGGCTATAATAATCAAAAAGTCAAATAATTTTAACCCAACTCAAAATGTAACAATCAGAAGCTTAAAAAATGAAAATTCTTTTTTGTTGGTAGCAGGAAACAAAAAAAGAAGAGCATCTTGCAGACAAAAAATGAATGGGAGGTCCACTGCTTTGTTCAGCTGTGTCTACTGAAGTGATACAGCACAGTGGTGTTTCTAGGAATTTTGTTTTAGTGCATCAGTAGAACTAGTTATATTTAAGTGTAAATCATTCTTTTTATAGGCAGACTGAAGACATGCTGAGAGACAGAGATGTTGGCTGTTTTTTGATCAGACTAAGTGACAGAGCAATTGGTTATATTCTCTCATACAGGTAAGGCTGCAGTGTACGGGAAACAAAAACTTGCTGCTTCTTGGTTGGGAACAGTCACCATTTGTTGTCTGTACTTTGCTCTGACTTTAAAATATTTTGGTTCATGTGACATTTATTCCTTTAAGCTTGCTTCCTGTCACCGCTTACAGTTATTCCTGTAACTTAAATAGTATTGAAAAAAAGTATTTTAAAACATGTAAATGATCTATACAATACAATGAGATACCAAAGGTGCAGCTTCTGGGAAAGCAAAAACAAACTATCCAAACCTGGAGTGATTCTTCTACTTTTTGTCATGTTTTATTCATTAAGAGGATGCTCTATGAACAGGGACTGAAAGAATGCAGAGTTAGAAGAAAGTTTATTTTAACTGCTCAAACTAATGATAATAGGACTGTGAAACCTGATGATCAGGGAAAGGCTGTCAAGCTGATTAGTGCAGCAGATACTGGAAGTACATGCAAAACACTTCTGCTGACCTTTTGACAGTGTTCGATATTTTATGAGGAACAGGATCAAAATGACCCTAAGTGGTTAAGCACAAAAGATGCCTTATGTTTGCTCCAGTTTACGGGGGAGAATTTCCACTCCTTTTCTCCTGCTCCAGTGTCATACCTGCGAATGCCTTCTCCTTCTTAGGCTCACCATGAATTCACACTGCTTTTCATCTTATAGGTCAGCGTTAAACCTTACACTGTTGCCTACCAGAATATGTTGATAACTCAGCAGCAGGTTCTTGAGGGGTGGTTTTCTGGCACACACAGTACATTTTCACTCAGGCTCATGGGTCAAATTCAGAGGAAATATGCAAAGTGGTGGTAGTGCAGTGGAACTGAATCTACAGTATAGGCTGACAGAAGCACATTAAGGTGTACAGAACTAACAAATGTGTTTCATTTCAGGGTCTTTTTTTATAAGAATATTTAAGAGGCAATGGTGTTTTTAAATGCAAATACGGAAGGGTAAAGGAGTCCACACAGACAAGATTTTCTTTATGCCTCTCAATGTACCGAGTCTCTAAGACCATATCCTTGGGACCTCGTCTAACTTCCACAGTGGCTGAAACACAGATAGATTGCAGGCCTATAAAATAATACTGATGTGCAACTTCCATATAAAGAGAATGAAAAAGTACTGTAGGATGAATAAGACAGAAAGAAGCTGTGGTCTCTTTACATAAAAGTGGTATAGAAAAAAAGTTGCAGTTTGTAACCCGAGCATAGAGAAGAAGATGCAAACTTTTGGTTTTCATGTCTGGCAATATGCAGAAGTGGTAGACAGTGGTTCAGAGACTACAGAACACAAAATAGTGGTCAGTGGCCCACAATGAAAAGTTAGAAAAGGCAGAAGAATGGGCATAACAGCATATCTTATTAGCAGGTGCTATCTCAGTTAAATTCTGTCTGGTTAGATTGTTTGAAGAACCACACTGAAATTAACTTGGAGTTTTGTCCAAAGAAGATTTGCTGAATTTGTTCCTCTTTCTTAAATATTACCTACAATTAATTTTACATGTTCTGAAATATATAAGAAACGTGCCTTAGGATTTCAGACTTCACAGAACCACAGAATGGTTGAGGTTGGAAGGGACCTCTGCAGATCATCTAGTCCAACCTCCCTGCTCACGCAGGGTCACCTAGAGCACATCGCCCAGGATCGTGTCCTGACGGCTTTTGAACATCTCCAACAATGGAGACCCCACAACCTCTCTGGGCAACCTGTGCCAGTGCTCTGTCACCCTCACAGCAAAAAGTTCTTCGTTAAGTTCAGATGAAACTTCCTGTTTCAGTTTGTGCCCACTGCCTCTCATCCTATCACTGGGCACCACTGAAAAGAGTCTGGTCCCATCCTCTCGACACCCTCCCTTCAGACACTTATACACACTAATAAGATCCCACCCCCCTCAGTCTTCTCTTCTCCAGGCTGAACAGGCCAAGCTCTCTCAGCCTTTTCTCATGAGAGAGATGCTCCAGTCCCCTAATCATCTTTGTAGCCCTTCGCTGGACTCGCTCCAGTAGTGCCACATCCCTCTTGTACTGGGGAGCCCAGAACTGGACGCAGTACTCCAGATGGGGCCTCACCAGGGCTGAGTAGAGGGGCAGGATCACCTCCCTCCACCTGCTGGCAACACTCTTCCTGATGCACCCCAGGATACCACTGGCCTTCTTGGCCACAAGGGCACATTGCTGCCTCATGCTTAACTTGGTGTCCACCAGCACTCCCAGGTCCTTCTCGGCAGAGCTGCTTTCCAGCAGGTCAGTCCCCAGCCTGTACTGGTGCATGGGGTTATTCCTCCCCAGGTGCAGGACCCTGCACTTGCCTTTGTTGAACTTCAGGAGGTTCCTCTCCGCCCACCTCTCCAGCCTGTCCAGGTCTCTCTGAATGGCAGCACAGCCCTCTGGCGTATCGGCCACTCCTCCCAGTTTTGTATCGTCAGCAAACTTGCTGAGGGTGCACTCTGTCCCTTCATCCAGGTCATTGATGAAGAAGTTGAACAAGACTGGACCCAGGACTGACCCCTGGGGGACACCGCTAGCTACAGGCCTCCAGCCAGGCTTTGCGCCACTGATCACAACCCTCTGAGCTCTGCCATTCAGCTGGTTCTCAATCCACCTCACTGTCCACTCATCCAGCCCACACTTCCTGAGCTTGCCTATGAGGATGTTATGGGAGACAGTGTCAAAGCCTTACTTGAAGTGAAGGAAGACAGCATCCACTGCTTTCCCCTCATCTATTCAGCTAGTCGTCCCATCATAGAAGGCTATCAGATTGGTTAAGCATGATTTCCCCTTTGTGAATCCATGCTGACTACTTCTGATCACCTTCTAAACCTTGGATTCTTAAGACTAAAAAGAATAAAAAAGACCCCTCCCACAGAAACCACAGCTGAAGCTGTTAAGTGCCAATTTTGTGACTTAGTTAAAATGCTATGACACTTCCAACTATGAAACTGCTTCTAGATTATTAGTTTAGTGAAAATGTAACCATTGCCATTGATGTTTTCTGTGTCATGTTCACTTCAAGATGGGATTTTTTTTGTTTTTGTTTTTTAATGTGTGTATGTATGTGTGTAAATGTGTGTATGCAAAACATTTGGGAAAGGTATAAGGGCAAAAGTGTTGTTTGCTCATATTAAAAGATCTTAAAATCATTATTTTGTAAAATTACAACACTGTCACGCTTTTGAGCAAACAGCTGACACAAGCAAGGCAGGTACTGTTATGTCAAGTATTTGTCTCATGTGGGCCTCTGAACCTGAAAAGAAGCTGGATTTGGAAGGCCAATAGGAACAGGAGAGGAGAGGAGCCAGGATGGGAAATGTATAGAAGAAAAAAATATGAAAATGCATATAAGTCTATAACCATGACATCCTAAAATTGAACTAATTTCTGATTTTCTATGTATTTCCAGTTGGGGAAAAATGCTAATAAAAAAAATATATATATATATATATATATATATATATATATATCATCCTTCTCCTGTAACCATTCCACAATGAGGGTAACAGGTTACTCTTGCTATTTAATTGTTTTTTTCAAATAGCAGAAATCCACACTGTGAGATGTAAAAGTTCAAATCCTGCTAATGACCAAAGCTGAAGGTCAGTATGGTTTCACATGATGACAATTCTATCTTTAAAGATTTTCTAAGCTATAAAAGTAGACTAGAATGAAAACTCAACCACCACATGAAGAAAACATTAGGTTTGTGAGCCTACCTTTCAAGAGTTAGGAGGTTTCATATTTGACTGTACAGACACCAGGTAAAACCCTTTTGTCCAAAAGCTTTTCTGCTTTGATTGTTCAGATAAATGCAGTTTGAATCTAATTTACACTAAGTTCTGAGTTGCCAAACTTGAAATGAGGATGCCAAACGAAGCCAGGGTATTCCTAATCCAAGCTAAACCATGACTTTTATTACAGAGGCAAAGATCGATGTCGGCATTTTGTCATCAACCACTTGAGTAATGGCCACTATGTTGTGTCTGGGGATACCTGCACTCATGAAAGTCTTGCAGAATTGATAAGCTATTACCAAACTTCTGTAATTGAGCCGTTTGGAGAAAGTCTTACAATTGCCTATGCTAAGGTGGGTTAAGGACTTCAGAATTCAATTAGTTGATGATGAAATGGGACTGAATATACTAAAATATTTGTTCTGTTGCTTCGGCCTAGGCTAAAAAATATTACGCTGAAAAATGCTTCATCAGCATGTTTGCGATTAATCATGGGAAGCAAAAGTACTTATAGCTCAGCATTGGATCCTGTTGCCATGTCAGGCGAATAAAGTATAATTTTGAAATAAAACACAGTAAAGAATATTGTAAATACGATAAAGAATATTGCAGACTAAGGCAAAACAAACTTGCTGAGTTGAAAATATGTATGTAAGTTGCATGAGAAATCGATGGTCACTTCAACAATGGATCTCATTTACTGCTTGTGAAGACTGCTGCTCATCTAGTCCCTAATTAATACTTATAAGTTATGTAGGCTAGGCATGCTTTAGTTCAAACTATACTCTCATTCCATTCAAACACCAGCATCTCCAGTGCCTTCAACAGAGTTGCTACAGAATGGCACAGATATGCCAGAAAGCAGAATTCAGCCCCTTCCTGGAACTGTATTTTGATCAGTTGCACCTCTTATTTTTACAGCACAAATTAAGAACACATGTATATCTCTGTGCAACAGGATCCTGAAATATGCATCCCTGAAAAGACATGACACCATGAACCTAAACTTAAACAGTAATTTTTATATCCCTTCTGAAGTATTACACCCCCCTACATTACTTCCAAAGCATTATACCGAAATGCTGTATGAAAGCGACAGCTTTCACAGACTTAACACAGATTTCTAATTTTTTTCTCCATAGACAGCTGACAAAAGTATATATGATGATATCGCTTGGGATCAGAAAAATAAACCAAACAATAAGGCAATAGCTTCCTTATTAGTAAAGAAAATGTCTGGTAGCTCAACAGCCACAGTACCGGTGGGTGACACCTACAGCAATTCGGATCACAGTGAGAAACTCCTAGATTTCTCTTCAAGATCAAAGAGAACATTTCAAGATCATTCACAGAAAGCTGAGGTAGGACTTATGTAAAATGGAAATTTAATAAATAGCTATTGAGATCTATCTGAAAAAGAGGCAGAAAGTACTGTGCAGTTAATTGGTGTCAGTAGCAGGATGGTGTTTTAGTACCACCACATACCCTATAACAATTCAGGGACATTATAGAGATATGTGTTTCTGATTGTACAGCATCATCCTTGAAATTATTCTCTGCCAGAGGTAATTTTAACAGTTTCAACAAAGAAAATTTTTGTTTGCAATGTGTTACAGTTACAATCCACCTATGCTGCATTCCAGGCGCAAGACCGTATGATATCAGCACTGGGTTAGAAATAAGCCATCAGTTTCCACATTAGCTTAGGCGAATGACTAAACTCATTGTCTCAGTCCCCTCCATCTGTAAAGTGGGAGTATCAACACTCTTAGACGCCTAAATCCCAGGGCTCTTGTGAGGACTTGCTAATGTCTGTGAAGCGCCCTGTAAACTCAGCTTGCTGTCAGCTGCAGAGATATGAAGAGGTGCACAGGCCTTATTCTAATACTCTGCTGAGGAAGAATTAAAACTTTTGGATGTATATCCTGTCTTTCACGGAGGTTAATGGAAATCAGTGACTCTGAAAGACCTAATAATGACTGTGAACACAATATCAATTAGTTTGCAATGTGATTTGTCACGGAAAAATTGCCCCATGAAATCTTGTGCTGCTTAAATTTAGGCCTCAGCATTAGAAGCGGTAACAGTCTTTCACTGGGTTTGGTGATTCCTAATGCAGGCTAGAATATTTGTTTCTATAGCTCTACATTATGTTTGTTTTTATATCCAAAATCCACTGCAAAACTGCTGATACCGCTCAGCACAAACCTAACAAAGAGCTACAAAGCAATTTTCCATTTCAGAGGTGGAAAACGGACTCCAAGCCATCAGCACAAGTCTTTTTACTGGAGATTTTAAAAACAGATCAGACAACTTCCCCACACATATTCTCTTATATGAATGAACTACATATTCTGAATTCTTTTGATAATCTCAGATGCCACCTTTATCAATCAAACCATGACCCCCAGAGACTTAGTGTGCATTTGAACTGAATAAGGATGTAGTAAGGGCTGCAAGATTTATAAAGTACTTAACATTTCCTTTTCATTGCCTAGAAGTAACTAAGATCAAACCTATTTCAAAGACTTTGTTAATACATTGCTTTTTACATATATAACATTGATAAAAATTAGTTCCTTTCTTCCTTCCTTCCCATTTCTTCAGGATTCTGACATAGCTCCACCACTGCCAGAGAGGAGCAGCTTGCTCACATTGGAGACATTCAGGCATGATACAGACAGACAAGACAACATTGTGTATGCAGAGCTGAACAAACGCTTTCTAACTGACACAGCCATTGCTCTGAAGATGCACACTGCCACAGAGAAACTCCTTGAAAATTCAGCCTGCTTATCAACCGATACTCAGTGGAAACATGGCACAAAGATAAGCACAGTTTATGCCATGACCAAGCAAACTGAACATACACATAGCAAAAATACTGATCTTCTAAAGCCATCTCCTCCAGAAATTGTGTATGCTGAACTTCAGCTGCAGCAATGCAAAAATCACTCATTTCTTCATAGTCAGACTCTCCATTCCCTAACTCTTCCTCTATCAAGTGCTCCAGAAACAAAGCTGTCATTAAATTCTCCTGCTTCCTTGCACTCTGCGTTCACTCCAAAGTTACCCAACAAAGCAAGATTCACCACAGAGTCCCAAAGCTCAGAAGAGCAACTTACAGCCTATGAAACCTCTTTCCACTGTAGTGAAGGCCTCAGAAAATCTGATGAGAAAGTCTCTTATGAGTCACTGACACACAGAATGTATGGGCAGATTGAGAAGATGAAATCTGGCTTTGATAACGTGAGCACTGTTTATGAGCGGATTCCTACTGGATGGTTGAAGTCTTTCAGCTCAGACCAGGCTTCAGAGAGAATTTGTAGTTCCTTCTTTCATGCAACCCATTGTTACTTATAATCAGATATCAACTAAGAATAAAAAACTTCCATAGCAGAGATCTATGCTGAAAATACATTTGAAAAGATCCCTAAGATTTTCCTCAAAGGCTCACCTTCAAGGCCAGTTCCTGCAACAGATAACACACATGAACCAATTTCCTTGGATCTTGTAAAAGGAGTAGAGTCAAAAACAAATAATAAAGTAGAGAAGAGTTAGGGTTTGCTTTACAAAAATGCAGTTGTCTGTTATTTGGAATCATCTGAATGAATACAAACCTGAGGTTATTAATACAACAAATACCTGCTGCAAGCCAAAAAGCACTAGGTTTTTATAAGGAATTGGATTGTTTAAAAGTAAAAATTCATGACACAAGATCACAAAAAGTATCCTTGATGCCTACAGCAAAAGGCAGTGTCTTGATGAACAGAATATTTCTTGAAATTTAGCATATATGTAAACCTATTTTCTATAATAAAAGGTATATTTATATTAAAAAAAATTAAAGAAAGTGATATTCTTACAAACTAAAGACAATATGAATTTTGGGAGGCTATCTTTTAGGCTGCTAAGTGTTTTCCCAAAGAAGAGTAGGTGTCAGAAAGGCATTTAAGACTACAGTAGACAATGTGCTAGTAACTGTACAACATGAGCAGTGCTGGAAAGATGTGGGGTGTTTGGGGGATAAATATAGGAAATGCATATTATACATTTTCCATCTCTAACATTATGAGTACATTAAAGAACACTTAAAAATCAACACCTGATAGAGATATATCCAGATCACTGACTCTATGTTTGCTAGCTGTCACATATTAATACTATACATACGCAGGTGATCCAAAGTTCAGAGGATTTTATTCAGTTGCCTAAACTCAGGCATTAGTGCTGTCTGAGATGCCATAGGGTATCCTCTGTAGCTTCCAGCTGCTGCTCTGAACGAGTGTGGGTCTCACCACCTCTACTGTATCTGCCAGCCCCTCTCAAATGTCTCAGATATCCTATAGCCTCTCAAATGGCAATACAAAAGGATGTATATTTAGGCAACTGGATCAAGCCTATAATTTCAGTGGCTTGGGAAATGTTTCTTTTTGCCTCCCTAATTACACTTTTCTTCCTTTTTTGTTGGCAGATGGATAAGCGAAGAAGATTTTTTTTCACTGACAGGAAGAATAAATCATGAAGATGGAATGCTATATTTGCTTAATTTTATGGATCACAGAAAGACATACAAGGACAAATTCATCCTTTTAATAATTTCACCAATGAGGAAAAAAATATGCCTATTTGGACTATCAAAGTAAAGGCAGACGCTAAAAAGCAAATTCACCACTATTGCTGTTATCAGGAAAACAAGTTGAGAGAACTCTCTCAATCTCAGTTTTCATTACCTCAAGCTATGCATTTTTAGGGCCAAATCCCAATAATCCCAGAATGACCCAGAATTCCAAGCTCATCAGCATGGAACACATGGTGGCAGAGGGTCTGCAGGAGCCTCACATTTTGGAGAAGACAACAACCTTCGGTCTTCTGTGTTGGATTATTTCAAACTGTAAGAGGAGCAAGATACCTTTTATATGGATCAGCCATATAACTTTCTTTTTCTCACGGTGTACAGCAGTAATGGCAGCACTGCTTTTGTATTTTTTCTGTGGCACTGGCTACTTAAATGTTTTCAACACAGAAACAACAACAGTAGTGGAAAACTGTTATTGAACCTACAACCTTACAGACAATTCAACAGATTCAGTGCTAATAAAAAACTCCAGCCAATGAAATATGTGAATTTTTACTCCTCCATCAATTTGACAGACCTTGTGTTGTTCTTCATAATCTTAGGTTGTAAACTCCTCTGAGGCTGGAACTGGAATTTTGTTCTGTCTTTGCACAAGACCTAACACAATGAAGTCCTGATGAGGKGCTTAGAGTACAAATTATTATGGAAATGCTAATGGTATACTTAGGTAATTGTTTACATTAATTAAAGTAGTATGTATATGCAATGTGAAACATTGATAACTGATTATTATCAAGATATTAAACCTTTTCAGTACTGTACTTTTCACTCTAAACAAAATCTTTGTTTTGATTATAATCTTCCTTTTTGCATAGCTAAACGCAACTAGCTGAGTTTAATTCTAAAATAACCTTGTGAGAATCAAAGAAGAATCAAGCTTTTTGAACTTAAGTTTATTTGAATATTTATTTGAAATCTTCATTTGGATGTCTGGAAAACAGACAATCATTCATACTTTTTCTCATCTTAGAACTAAATGTATCATTTAAATGAGAAATAAATTATATATACTTTTTAAAATGTATTATTCCTCTTGTATAAATCCTTTAATCCTTTTATTTCACATATATGCTGATCATGAGAAGTTAAAAAAATTGTTTTGCTTTTATCCATTAGATCCTGTTAGAATTCATATCCTCCAAGCACTCCCAACTGGAATTATTGGAAGGAGTGTAACAAACTTAATGCTTTCTGAAAAGGTGTAACTGGTTTTGAATTCAAATATCAGGAATTTCTGCCAATGGTGCTTTTTGTCTTCAATATACTAAGCCTCGCTAACAGTTTTTATAGCTGGCAAATACTGCAGCATATATTCTGTGGCTCTTCACTGGGCTTTTCAACTTTTTTTTGCATGGCATTCATTCTTGCTCTGAGCTTACCATCCAGGCACCAAGTGATGAAAAAAGTTTTATCAAGATTGCATGCAGAACTACTTGTGCAAAACAATGAGTAACCTACCCCTGCACAATGCTAGCGGCACAGAAGCCAGTGCAGGTGATCACAGACAGATTGTACCAGTTAAGAGAGATCTCCAAACGGCAGAATGCCAGAGCAAGCACTGGGACTCAGCAACTCCCTGCAGCCACTACTGGCCATGACCCGTAAAAAAAGTCCTACCTAAGTATCAGTAAACTTCACTATCTTTAGTGATAATATATGGATACGGGAAGCACAGGTTAGAATAATACTATGAGTTTGCAAACTTTTGCCAGTGACTTAACTTCACAAAGTTAGCACATTATAACTAGAAGTACTCTGTCACACGTTCCCTGTTCTCTTTCAGTCACCTTACATTGAAATCCTAATGCACAAAATACAAGCTGTCCTCAACTTGGAAAATAAGACCAGATTTACTTCTCCTTACAGCAGACAAAATGACAGTACTTAAAGAATTACTTCTTTGTAATGAAGAAAAGACTCCTCCTCCTCATAGTGTCTAGGCACTCTCCTATGTTCTTTGGAAGATTCTGAATACACACTGTACATCTTGTTCCTTGTTCTGTAATGGACAAAATACAAACCTTGATAATAAAGAACTCTGAAGCCTCGTGCAAATAAAAAAGATGCTGTTTTAGTAATTTGGGCTCATATTTCATAACAATCTATCAAAAATTTTGACCAAAATATTTTATATTTTCTTGTGAATTTTGGGAAAGTTTTGTTAAAAAAGACAATACTTCTCTGCGTTTTTGCAATTCAATTGGATTGAAGACAGAAAAACAACGAAGAGACTTTTGTGTTCTCCAAATCCCAAGGCAGTGGGAAAATTCCAAAAACGCTTCTGTCTATTTCCATTCTGTTCCATTTACTTTTACTGACAATGCTCATTCAAAGACACATCAGGCAAAACTTCCGTTCTCTTTTTTAGTGGTTATTAACGCTTGACTACAATTTTTTCTGTTTTTAAACAAGTACTTTTTACACACTCCTTAAGCTTGTAGCTGAAAGATCCCAAACAGTCAAATCATAAATCACTGCTACACATCACAGGTGGTTATACATCAAAGCTGATAACAGTAAAAAACCCTTAGAAATTTTATTGCAAGTCAACAAAAAACATCAAACTGAACTGAACAGGGGTCTAAATTAGTTCATGAATTCAAGAAGAAAAACAAGAAGCATAAAGTCAGCAACATCACCACCATATTACAATTAAAAGAAATATTAAAAGAAGGACTGCATGAGATAGAAAGCAAATCCCACTCAAGACAAAGAAATCATCTGAAAATCTTGATTAAAAATTATCACCACAATTGTCTTTTCCTTCTGTCCCTATGATGACTTTCTAAGCTGAAAAGGATTTTAGAAATTGGCTGCCTCAGCAGTCATAGAGGTGATTGAAGGTCCTACTTAGGGGCAGAATAAATTTGTCAGTAAGATGATCAGGGAAGTGTCCTTGACTCTTTCTTCTGTGTACACTTAATCATTTTCCCCTTTGCAGCAGGACATAAAATGGAGATTAGTAAGAATCAAAGGCCTAAAACTCAGGAAACGTCACATTTACTTGTAAATAATTAGATTCAATATCAGTAGATTAGCTGCCAATTCAGAAATTCCAGCTGCTTTGTATCTTAAGTAAGGTAAATAGGAGAGGGAAAGGTAGGAAGTTTTGTAGATTTTAAAACTTGGGCCATTCAGTCAAGTCCTGGGTTTTATCACAGGATTCATAACCCTCTCAGTTTCATTTTACTTAGCCAAGGAAGTCAAGATTTCTTAGCCTCTTCTCAAGTAATAGGCTTAATTTTCCCTGCTCACCCTACCTTTTCTCTGCACTGGAGTTCTTAAGGTTAATACAGCAGTAGAACAGCAGAAATGTCATGTGGTCTACCAGCTCTCTGATGGAAATAAGCAAAATAAGCAGAAAATAAGCAATAATGAGAATATACCATAAATACCTCAATAATTGGTCTGCTTCTCTAACACAGCTGTACTTTCAATGAAAACCCACTGAATACAGTGGTCTTAATGTCTACAGCTGTGCAATCAGAATAAACCCCAAGTTTCCTGGCAAACCCAAAAGACAAAGCCAAACTTACTGAACTGCATCAGTACTCTGCCTATAAATACATGAGAGAGATTCATGAGTGAACCTTCATATGAGACACCAACATCTTCAAATGGATATAAGAAATTCCAAGTTTATTCCTAGGGAAGGCTTAGTTGAAGTATGAAGATACCGCTTAAAATATTTACTCTGGCTTTACCAGAATTTGTTTTATCAAATGCTTGCTCAGAATGTCTAGGGCAGAGGGATGCAGTGGCAAGCCTGCAGGCTCCTCATGTACAAAACGTACTCATCTCAAGTAAGCAAATGAGAGGGAACGGTAGCTGAGTTCAGTGTACAGTTTTACAGGAAACAACATTACAGTGACGCTCAGGCATCTCTGTTCTTCATAAAGCCTCAAATATTCTTTGTTTAGATCAGTAAAGCCAGAAAACTCAAGCAAAATGTGTATAAGACAAAGCTGAACTGAAATGACTATGGATTCAGAGTCTATTGCAATTTTCCACGGTCTCAGGGCTAAATTGTTTCCTCCTTACTGTCATTCCTCTTTTAATAAACTCATTGAAATCAAAGGGACATACCAGAGATAATGTACTAGATCTTCGGTTCAAAGAATTAGATAGTCTGATGGCTGCCTCAATATAGCAATTTAACCTGGCATGATTTAGCTAACCGCACACTTAAAGAGGAAAGTTAGGATGCAGAAAAAATATATACTTTTATTGTGGAATGAATCCTCTTCATTTGTGACAAAGGGACTAGATGAAGACCGTGCACCAAGGATGCACAGATGCATCCATTCTTTACCACCCCAAAGTGCCCTTCTGCCTGGTGTTCACTGGTCACTGGAGCCAATTCAGTGTATCAGAGAAAATGTTCCCCTCTCTGTGCTCCATGATTCCTGCCTGGTTATTGGCTGGGTATATGAATGCAGATCAGCAGGAAGGCCTGCAGTCCAGAGGTTTTGAAAAAGATGGCGATTGAAAAATTTACTTGATGACCTATTAAAATAATACACTTGAAATCACAGTTACACAGAGAATTAGAGGAAAATTTCATAACAAAGGTTAATTTCTTGACCAGAAGTGAACATAATTAAGCCTAAACTGGTCACAGAAAAGATGCTTGCATTAAATTGGAAATACCTAGTACAGTGGTCCTGCAGAACACTGCAGAACTCTGAAATTTTAGTTTCATAAGCTGTTCAGAAATTCTTCTCTTTCCAATTTTTATTTTACAGCAAAGGGCTTGTTGCTCAGAAGATTTGCTTTCACTTTTTTTCCTAAGGTGCCTTGTGTGTCAAAGGAAACTTGACTGAAACTGCAGAGTGCCATTTAGACTCCAGCTGAACCTGAAAATCCTTGCCCCCAGGAATGGAAGCTGTCTCACAGAACATTCACTTTTGTATTACACACATACGGCCCGACTTACAAACTTCAACAGACTTCAAATTCATTAAAATTTCTCAAACTTGGAGAAAGTTGCCTATTACATAGACTTTGTTACATAGGTTCCTTTACTCCTCTTGGCCAGTATTATCAAACATTCCCCCTAACTCATCTGCTGTATGAATCTGGGCTATTTTCTTTCATTTTGCATATTATCTCATAAGGAATGAGACAATAAAAATACTTGCAGCAAATCTGTTTTCCATCTCTGATAGTGCCTGCTTATTAATAGTTCTTCAGAAATAGAATAATTTATTATCTGCAGGCTTTGTTGTTTATCCATTCCATATGGTTGAACAAAGCAAATTATTTAAGGACCTGATCCAAAGCCCGCCTACTGAACTGAGCGGGAGTCTTCCTGTTCTTGAGATCAGGCTCTCAGGGATATCTGGCTACTACAGAACTATCAGAGGGGGAAAAACAAGTAACTCTAAGCAATTCAGGCTGGATCTTTTGCATTAATAACCCAATATTTAATTTTGTGAATTTACTGGAAGAAGGAAAAGACCTCAAAACATGAAATAAATTCTTTAGACTCCAATGATTCCCTCTGTGTATTCTATTATTTCAGCATTAGGAGATAACTGGAAATAGAAAAACACTGAAAATGAGCCTTGTAGGACTGAGTCATCCCATTAGGAACTTTTACTAGCAAATTCTGCAGAAAGTCAAAGTTTAAAGCAGTGCAATAAGTGTGACCTGTGAAGCTAGTAATACTGTCATTTTTGGGAACAGTGAATTTACAACAGGGAATTTATCTATATTTCCTTATAATTTCTGTTCTTATCATTGAAAGAAAAATAGTCACTAAAATCACCACAAAACAGAACAAAACTTTTAAATATCTGAAGAACCTTACTGAATTTCCTGGAATTCAATTTGTTCCTGAGAATGCATGCATTTATTAACCCATTTGTTCAGGTAGAGCAAACACAGTCTTTCAGTTTCAGAATATTTCTATTGAGGGCATTCTCTCTGAAGCTGCAATTGTTTTCTATATGCGGAATCTTGTACCTGCACAAAGTCCTACTAAAATTAGTTGTAGCATCCATTTTAACTAAAATCCCAATATTTTTTTTCTTATCATTGTCTACCAGGCCATAATGTCAAAGCTGAACAGCATCCTAAACAGAAGACCATTTCCTTTTAAAGGAAAAAAAGTCTGGTGAAAATCAATTTACTTTTAAGTGCCATTGAAGTGACCCAATTAGATTACTAAAAAAAGGATTAATAATGATCAATATTAGTTTACTGTCAATATTGCCTCCAGGGTGATGTCAGGAGTAGCCTGTAAACACTGAGGACAAGAGGTTTATTAAAAAGCTCTATCTGCCTTCCACAGTAGGAACGGGGCAGAATACTTTTTTGGACTGAACTGAGAACCGTTTCCTGTCAAGTAAATACACATACCTGGTACCTGCTTTATCACAGAGCTTTAGCTGAAGGACCAGGCCAAAGTCTTCATTTAACACCCTTTCAACAGTCAGCTACCATTTTATATAGCTTGCTAGTTTATGTAAACAGATAGCAAGCCCTATCTGTGTTGAATTGTCCACGCGGAGATTAAGTTCACACCAATGAGTCGTCTTGTTCCTGGCAGGTTGCCCCATGCACTGGTTTCACTTGAGAAAAGTTACAGTAAAAAAAGGAGAATATTTGGATATTTGCCAGTCTCTGTCTAAGAAGAGGCTTTGTCAGTCATGCTCGGGGCTTTGAGGTAGGTATTTTTTCATTCAGATAGTATAAAGAAATAATCAATTGTGTTTTTTAATTAATTCCTTGAGTTTAAAATTACCATCATCCAAACATCTTCCGGCCTACAATAAATTTTCAGTAACTAAACTATCTCCATAACTTGTTATGACACTAATGTAAGAACTAGGCTCCCCCATGCAACACTTGCCATCAAACTCCTTGCTCTTCCCTTTAATACAGAAAACCCAGAACCTTTATGGCGGATTAACACCTGAGAACTGCACCCAACAAGAGGGACCAATTTTCAAGGTGTTCTTCTTTTCTTTGTACTGTTTACTTCATGTACACATGGGTTTGTTTCTTTTTAGTACTAATCTAAATAGGAACAAGGCTGTAAACATCTATAAATTACAGACTAACAACCCTACCTATAGTTGGTAGCATCTTTTATAACCAACTTTTCCCAGCACCTTACTCCTTGAAAGCAACAAATTTTATCTTTCTATGGGTCTTCTCTAAGGGACACATTTTAATTCCTTGTGAACTAGAGTTTTTGATTTGGAGACTAAAATTAACAATAAACTTTGATTCCACTTTGTAAGGGCCCAGTGCTCTTGGGTACTAATCTCTTCAGTCTTACAGTTCCTACCAAAGCCTCTCATTTTAATTTATTCCTCACATACACCTGAACATTTACTATTGTTTACTCTTTTATTTAATCCAATTACTCTGTTTTGTTTTCAAAGAAGCCATTTTCTAAATTATAACAGGATAGATTCAATGTATATATGAAATAGTATTATATAATTTCAAATTCAGAGATCCCCTCTATGGAGTCATGTTAGTCTGGAATCTTTCCCCAGCACTGAACTATCGTATTACTGTTTTAATAGCCAACAGGAGATCCTGTCACATACCAGGATCAAGCAACCTTGACCTGGCACTTATCTCAAAAAGCTTACATTAAAAAAAAAAAAAAAAGATATTTCTTTCTGTTTTTTTTTTTCCAGGGGTTCACAAATGCAAGTGTTAAATCTTATTAATCTAGGTAGCTTCTTATTTACAGACATACAAAATTTCATAATGATAAAGCCCTTTTAGCCATAGCAGAATTATTCTTTCCACATACAGTCTCTTATCAGCTATTGATTGTCCTGGATTTTCATTACTCTCTTTGTAAACCTCACGCAATCAAATAGATAGTCCCTGCCTGAAATTCTTGTCAAGTTTAGCCTAAACTTTGAACTTAGTTAATTTAAGAACTACAAAGAAAAATTGTACATCCTAAATGGCCAAGTCATTCTCTGTAATGAAAGAAATAAAAGTGCTACATAAAGAATAATAAATAAAATTCCTGTGCTCTGATGGATGTAATAGCAGCCAAAGAAAAATAGACTGGTGACACATTCCTGCCTTAAATAAGCCTACCTGCCAGTTAATAGATCCGTCATTAACTACTTGCATAAGTTAAAGGCCATCCATTTCAGTAAGCATTGCAGAATCAGTCCCTGTATCTCCTCCTTCCATTTTCTAATGACCAGGATCTTGAGGCTTATCTCATAGATCTACTGCGATTCCTCTGTTCCAGCTGCAGACTGGAGGATCTTGCACATAGGCCCCTGCCTAAGATTAGAATAAATATGATGTTACTGTACCATTCTCCAGACCTAAGGCGTGCCTAAATAGTGACTTATACAAGCCTGTAAAACCCTCCATTAAGATTCTTGTAATTTGTAAAGTCACACCTGGAAATAATCAAAGCTCCAAACATACAATACCTAGACCTGTATAATACAATGGAGTAATGCAAACCCCACATACAATTTTCATCAAAAGAGAGGCCAGTTCAATCCCACCATGTTTACGTGTCAAAAATATGCATATATGAAATATCTAATTCCTTGTTGGCTACGGCTGGATTGTAAAACTGGATTTTATCTTAATTGTTTTGGGTAAACAGTGTAACAGTGCAGGCAATACTGCAACTACATGCAAAATAGATATAACAAGAAGAGAATGGACATATGTTGAAAGAAGTATTTGGACCTGAGCAAATCTTAACTGAGAAAACAGGTGGAAAAAGTGTAATCTATACTGTAACTTAGCGAAGCACTTGACGTTGATGTAGTTTGTCATTGGTCTTGCAAATGAGAGAGAGTCTAAAGAAAAGGGCAGTAGGCAATTTCATTTGGAGCTCAGACTGCATAAGTTCTTTCAGAGACAAGAATTGCAGAACTTGCAGTTAAACAAAGGCACTTTCCTGTGTAATGCAAATCTCTTTTAATTCCACCAAGAACAGTCTCTTCCTTTTCCCCACCAGGGAATTTGGTAGTCGCTCTGTGTCATTAACATCTCTGCAAGACACCCATAACTGCAAAATGATACAGAGAAAAAAGTAGAACATCTGTTCACTATGCCCTTCACTTCTGTCTTAAACAAACATCTTTCTAAGGACATCAACAATCATAATGTTATTATATTTTAATGCCTTCCTCATCAAATTTCATTCCACCATCTGTCCCAGCTGAGGTGTATTGTGCAATAATATTATAAGCTCTTTCTAATTCTGCTGTTATTTCAACCCAAATTGACTTATTATGGTTCTCTGGTGCTGACAGGTATAATATTTCCCATTGTACATTTGTATTGGTACCGAAAACCCTCTCTCTAGCTTACTTTACATTCTGTTGTTTCAGAATATTATCTGAATCTACTCAGATCTCTAGAATATCAGTTTCTCTTATTTTCTGCAGCAAAAACCCTATTTCCTTAACTTTTAAAATACATTATTTTTAGAATTTTTCTTGGACATTTGCAGTAGCCAGTAAAAACCAGCAAATACTGGGACAGACTCATCTTACTAAAGAGAGAGACAATGATGTCACATATGGGGCCCTCCATCAGTTTGACCTTAATTCAGTGAAACACTTCTATTCAGAATAGTGCATTCGACACATGTTGAACATTAAGCATGTGCTTAAGCCTCACTGAAGAAGAAACAGATGGGTCATCATAGACTGAGATGTTTCAGAGCAAACAGAAAACTGGTTAATAGAAAACATTATGGTAGATAATCTTCAATGCATCAGATAATGCATACCTAAAATAATAAAAGTTGAATTAATCCATACTTTTGCTTTCTCATACCAACGCAGCAAAAAGATGTGATAACATGGATCACCTACAAAGACTTCAACTTAGTGTGTGCCAGTGTTCCAAGGCAAACAAGGTAGCATAATTCATAAAGAATAAGATAGAAAAGAAAGAAAACATTCCATAAATCAACAGTTTGCCATTATCTGGAACAGCTGCGGCCACCATAATTCCAGAGAAGACATAACAAAAAATACCAGAAGAATATCTAATGATGCTGAAAGACAGCAAAATTGAGCAGATAGAATTAAAAGCACATTAATTCATAAAAGGAAAAAACCTAACCTGCTATTCCATCAGATATTTACTATTTGGTATAGATTATTTACTATATAGATATAGATTATTTACTATCAGATATTACTGAGATGAACAATAGAACACGTGATGAACAAGAAAAACACATATGAAAAACCAGAATATCTGCATATGAGAGAGAATCTGAAATGTTATAAAGCAGAAAAATCCTCATTTACCGGGTCACAACTCAACTAGAATGTGTATTAAGAAAAAAAATCCTCATGTAGACAAATTATTCCATAAAATCATTGAGTTTTCATGCATCTGTTTCTAAAGCATTTAGTTTTGCCCATTATAAGATTTAATTTCATTAATTTGATCAAACAGGAAACTTTCTATATAGTTATCTGCTCTTTTTAATCAGTATTTAAAGAAGAGTTTTCCTCTTTTCGTGCGTGGCATCACACGGTATGTGTAGCATCACCTATTTCCAGGGAAAATGAAGTCGGGGCATGAAATGACGTTCTGGTGCCACCTCGTGACGGTGCATCAGCGGTGCCTAAAACATGTATAAGGAGACAAAAATTAGCCCGGGGGAAAAGTCTGTTTCTACGTGGTTGTTAGAAATCACAAGGAATCGCTGACAAAGAGGAGCATGTGTTGGGGGATTACATTAAAACGGCCTAAGAGAGAACAACCAACTGCAGCGAAGGAACAACTGCTTTCCCCACACAGATCCAATTACAGCTACACAGGTTAGTTCCACTGGAGTCAGCAGAGTTACTGTAGATAAATATGGAAGTAATGAAGATCAGATTTTGGCCTGCAGGCCAAATTCACAGATTCACAGATTGTGAATCTTGTGTTATGGTATTTCCTTAAAACAATGTTAAATGAAAATGTGCTAATAAATAACTTGGTTATCACTTGCTTTTTGACACTGTTTTATTCACTTATACCAGTCCCTTTTTGCCTCAAACACTTTCAGTTTCTATAAGCTGGAGATAGCACACACTCACTTAGCTATTTTACTAGAAGCTTTATATAATAATTTTCCCTTTTCCTGTCCCTTTTTGAGGGCAGATATAGAAAGGTTCAATCACACTTAAGATAATTGTTTGCTATAATAAATGTCTGTACTCTTGCTTTTAAGGCCAAAGCCCAATGGTTTTTAAATCTAAATCTTTTCTACTGTTTCAGCTCCTAAATTGCCTGAGAGTTCCTTTTCAAGAAGTAAGCCTGATTAAACAAACATTAGTGAATTAACAAGATCCTGCCAATAATCTTATAGCAGAAACAGACAGCTGGCTGTTATTTTACCTCATAATATTATTTAAATTTGGAAGACATCATACTGCACTTAATTCACTGAACACTTGCCATAACAGAAGTTTCAGTGGTAAGAATCCAAATACAGACAACTAAGAAACTGCAAATATAAAGCTTATTTGGACATCTACCCCTTAATTTTCACCCTCATATGGTATAGTAACTTACATGCTACTAAGCAGGATTAATTAGTGCTAGATGCATTTAGAGTATGTATCTCTCCCAAACTCCAACAACATACAATATTGCTAAGGTTTTCATTAGAGGAGATGAACATAGGTCAAAGAAAGAGTTAGGATAACTGCATAAATTTGCATCTGCAGTATTCTGCGAGAGTTGTCCTGTAACTGTGGCTAGGAATACTCCTTCACAGGGTGCTCCTGATTTCTTTCTCTTTTGTATCTCAGCTCACATTGCTGGACTCCAGGATTGATCATCGGATTGCAAGCCAAAGCGCCTGTGTTTCTGTGACAGGAGGAGGAGGTCAGGGAGGACCTAAGGAAACCCCCGGGACACGTTCCAAGGCAGCTGGGGTCTTCCTCTAAGAGGGGTGATGACCTCCTTGCGGAAAGGCACACAATGTCAGGAAGAGAAGAAAGAATTTTAGCCAACACAAACTTTAAAACACAGAAAAAGAGCACTGAAGAAGGGAATTGACCTATGAGATCAGCACCAGACCCTTTTCGTCTGAATAATCTGATACAGATTCTTGCAACCTGGTATTTTACAACACATTAATAGTGACAGGAAAACATTTCTCAGTAGGGTTTCAAGATTGAATTTGTGTCTTGAAAGACATAAAAAACTACCAGGTTGACATTTCAATGAATAGAAAGTATTTTTAACACATTCTCTCTTAATGCCTATGTCTTCCAAACTGCTTGAATTAACCAATAGATCTGACTTAACCTGTTTGAAATGAAAACAATTGAGGCTTGAATCTCTTCCCACTCATTCAAAACTGACACCAGGATTGATTTATGTTAGCTTTAACTTGGGGAAATAAATCAAACAAAATACAGGCACTAATTCCTTTAACCAAACAGAAACCAGTAAGAGGAAGAATCAAAATACTGTAAACATATCACTGACAAAAAAAAAGATCACTTTGATAATTAAAAAAATTTTAAAAATCAATGTTATTTCCAACATACAAGTTTCATTTTCATTATGTTATCTTAGGGAACAGTCAGTCCTTTAGCCCTTGAATATACAAAATTTCCATTGACTCTCTTTATGTAAAACTGTACTCCTAGACAAATATTTCTTGAGGCACCCTCTGTAAATTTGAACAGCAAGCTGCACTGAAAGCTTATCACACTTTAGAGGTTCCAGAGTACATATCATCATCCTTACAGAAATGGTAAAAAATTCATTCCTCTGATTTAACAAATATTTCAATAAGGATAACACGCTTCAGCCTTTGACAGATTTAACATTATAGTAACTGGAATAATGACTAGAAAGGAAATTAACACAGGCTTAGCACAAAAATTCTCAGAGCAAGATAAAATCCGTCAAAAGTTTTAATTGTGATGACTTTGATACAGAAGCCATGTAAGTGACAGAGCCCTTCTATTGACTGTTAGAACAGTAATACATGTATGATTGTCTTCAGGCCCCAGTACCTAATCAATACTGGAATTAAAAACAAAAAGACATAGCTGATTTCCAGCTGGAGAGGGAGGAAAAATACAGAGCTGCATTCATGCATTTTATGGGAAAGATTGCATAGCTGGTTTAGAAAGAAAAGATCTTTTTATGTCCTTAGTAGTAGTGCTGTGCTTCTTGAATTTCTTCATGAGTTACAGACGATCATATTTTTCCATACAACATTATCAGCCCAGAGTATGAGAAAAAGGCAAGACCTCCTTTGAGAGTAAGGAAACAGTTTAAAGTTTCTTGGGAAGAAATGAATCATGTATGCAAATCATATAGAAAAGGCAAATACTTCAAGTTTTATAAGGACATGACAGTCCATAAAATATTGGTTGAAGGTAAGCACCAAACCCAGCAACTGCCATTTCAGTGACTGAAAGGCAAACCTGGGGTGTGGTTGTCTTCAACACTGGGAACTTGATCTTGACTGCAGTTCTTTCACCTAAGATTATTTCCACGTAAGATCCCCAGCTGTATAACACAGTGATAGAGGCATCTCACTATTTAAGGCCCTTACTTTCTTTCAAAATCTGTTGGAAAATGTCACCAAAGCTAACCTTTCTGTCAATCTTCTTTACTTTTTTTTTTTTTTTTTTTGCTTTTAAGAGTATTATTAAATATTCATAAATATAAAAACTATGTGGAAATACCTTTAATAATATTCTGGTTCTGCCTGTTAAAAAAAAACCCACAACCCAAGAACCAACCATCTTTGCCAGAGTGCTTGGCCAACAGTGGAGATAAAAACATCACTGTTCCAAACGTCTCGCAGATCAAATGATGCTTCTGACTCTTGGTGGACCAGAATTATTTCAGTACTTTTTGCTGAGTTCTAAGAAGCCATAATAGAGGACAACAGCCCCCGAAGTGCCTGAGATTCAGAAAGGCTGGACTGGCAAGTCATTTCTGATAACACTGGCTCACAGAAACATCTTCAGATTCTTATGTGGAAAGTACTGTAAAGGAAAAAAAAAGATCAAGAGATATAAACACATTCATCATTATGCAGACTATTTTCCTTACAGTACATAAAGGAAGGTGCTGGGTAATGAATCTGAAATTCTGTTCTATATTATCTTTTATCCCAGTAAGAATGTTTCAGAAAAAAGGTGAAAAAACCTGAAGCGTATTTTCACTTATGCTGAAGTATTTCAAGATGACATGCATTCCTAAATCTGTTAAAATTTACTGCAGGAAGTATGATCAGCCTTCCTGCAGAATGAATTAGTAAATTCAAGTATCAAAGAATGAACTGATATCAGAATGATATAGGATGAACAGTGGCTGTTTTTAAACTATATTTCTCATTTTGAAAGTTTTTACTTAACAAAGAAGCAGATCTAATACTTGAAATTGTTGATTTATTAGAAAGCTTATGATCTGTCAGAAAGGAAGACATTTTTAACTCATAATCATAGTAGGTTTTTGGTAAAGATATTGATAAATTATTGATAATTTGATAATAAAACTACTCAATTACTTTTGCAATCCAGCCATGTCATTTGACCTGCAAAAATCCTGCAGTAAAGAGTTCCTTGTTCTAGTTTCAGAGTGTGTCAGAAGGGCAATTCTTCACATAAAGTTACCTTCACGTGAAATTACCTTCAGAAGACTGTGAACTACTCCAAATACAAGGATTCCTAATATTAAGGCATAAGCAGGTCCCGTTGAAAAGGATACAAAAGTTAATCCTCAGGCCTGTACCCAATGTGGAAAGTTTGATGGCAGAGCTCAGGGATTTATCGTTTCATTTGGAACTTATTATCATTTTGATAGATCACTGCTTGGTTGTGACTGGGATAGTCTCACATTTCTTCTAAACACTGATAATACAGTATTTACTTAATAAAACCTCAAGAAAACTCCAGTGATTAAGGCCAGCACTTGCTCCAGCCATACGTCCAGGTTTCTGGCAGTAAGGCTCCTCTGGTCAGACATAGGTAGAGCATGAACAGAACCAGTGAGCGTATTCCTAAACTGAGACTTCATGTAGACTAACAACTACAGTAACTGTGATGGAATAATCCCACAAGGCTTTTCTCTGTTATCCTCCACAGAGAATTCCCCTGCTCAAGCAATGCTTCAAATGCCAATATTTGAAAAATAGTGAAGTTACTTTGAAAGGAGACGTGCACTATGATTTTAAACGCTTTCAGAGTATTACTGGAAGTCAATATTCTGGAAACGTGACTTTACTGGAAGAGTTTTTATTGAAGGTCTTACAGTAACCGTTCAATTGAAGATGTTGGTGTTGCAAGAAGAAAAGGATCCATTTACTAGTAGTCTTATCGTTTCCTTGCCTCTTGTAATAATGATGAGCAGACACAGAATGGTGAAACCACCTTAAAAACACAGCTAAGGTGACCTTCTGGTCTGTTAGCACTAAAGTATCATATCCGCACTTTCACAAAAAAATTGGTGATTTAGGATCAGTGTTTTCATAACTTAATTTTTCAGAGTGTCTTTAAACTTTATCAAAATTGAGTTCCAAGTGTTCCTCCAATGCACAGTCTCTAGGTGCAAACTACTGGACTGTGAATTAGAAGTTATAATCAAAAGGACTTCAATTCTGATTACACACTGAGATGTATATCCATAAACATATATGGGCAGCAAGGCTGGTTAAGTCAGAATGCTTCCTCGCAAAAAGGAAGATTTCATTAGTCTGTCAACAAGAAAAAATGTTGTGTCTAAAATAATCTTTTCGTGTATAAGAACAAATCCTGATCACTGGTATAAGTACACAAATTAAGAGTTATTCTAAGACCATTAATATTTCTCATATAAAAAAAATTATTCCACATGATAATGAGATATTGATGGCATCATATGAAAAAATACAATTTAGCACAGGAGAGAGGGTCTCGAGCAAAGATCTAGTCTGACTAATTCAGATCACAAATTGGTAAATGGCTTCAGTCTTTATACTGAGCTAAACCTAGACACCAGGAATGGATACAAATACTGAGCCTTGAAACCTTCTTCAGTATAACATAAGCAAGAAGAACAGTTACTCCTTTTTTAGTTTGTATCACAGCAGGTAGAATATAGATAAACCACTGACATTTGAAATTTTGAATGATCTCAGGTCTCTCATTCTCCAAGACAGTTAAAATCCGTTGCTGGACAATGCATTTATAGTTACTAGTGATCTGCACAGCAAATCTTCTCCCAAAAACATTTTAGGGAAATTCCCATTCTCTGAAAATGTTAGCTCAGGGGGCCAAGCTCAATTCTGGAATAGATCAAGTGAAACTGGTTTATTTATTGGGTATACAGCAGAGCCAAAATGTTTCCCAATTGCATTTTTGCTATGGAACAACATTTTGGGTTCCTGAGCAGGTCAGAAGAGGCACATAAACTTGTTTTTTCTCTCACTAAATACTAAGAGACCCTGACTGTTTATACTTTTTCTGTTTGCGCTATGGTACAAGTAAACAGTATGACTTATTACTGCTGTCAGTTTTCAGAATAACTCCTGAGCATCTTAACAGAATGAAAGAAGATAAGTTAAAGAGATCATGTTGAAACGTCTCTCTATAGGTAATAATCTCAGTTCAACATCATGACAATTAGCAACAGAACAGTGTTAATAATGTATAAATCATATGCAATGATTTCTTTCCTGAATGAAATCAGAAGGTACTCATTATGCATCCTTGTATGCGAAAAGTGTAATTTTGATACTTACACCAGAAGAAAACTTGAAAGGTTGAGAGCATTCGAGAGGCTGAAGAGTTTTTGGATGCACAGATCTGGAAATTTTGGATGCACAGATCTGGAAATTTTCAAATACGTTCAAGACAGAAAATAACGGATTGCCAAGGAATTAAAACGGAGCTGATTCTGTACTCTCCATCACCTCTAAGGCCCACAGCTTCAGGCAACACTGTGTGTGTGGAGGCAGATAACTATTCAGCACCACCAAAGAGTAGAATGCATCCTGTACTGGGCAGTATTAACAGTGGAAGAAGAGGGGCAACAATCCATTTACTCTTTAATAAATCCATATGTGATTAGAGGAGTTTATTTATTGCAAGATCTTTGAGTGAAAACTGTAAGAAATGTTTCTACCATGAAATGATTGAATGGAATCAAAAGGTGAATGAGATACATCCGTAGAAAGCTCTCAACACTTGTAGGATAATCTCATCTGTCCTTGAAGAGACATCCAGCCTTCCAAAAAAGACAGATTATTTTCTGAAAGAGTATATACTGCAAACATAGAAAGGCTGTTTCATAAGGGACACAGACAGCATGAAAAAGCTGACTTTCCATAGCCCAGACACGAATTATGACAAGTCACAGCATACAAAAGCCAACACCAATGATGACTTCTGCACTAAAAACACTGCTTCACATAGACTCTTACCAATTAAAGATGATAACTGAAACAAATTCTGAAATTCAGAAAAAAATGATTATAGGACTTGGGTAGAAGCAACTGTGACTTGATTATTTATAGTCTTTGCGTATTAAAAATACAAAGTCCAAACTATTCTGTAGGGACTTGTCTATGGATGTGCATGTACACGCAAACAAGCAGCAACTTTAAAAGACATGTTCACAAAGTTGAAAACTACTAGAGAAAGAACTGAATCAGAAATATGACTCATGATTGGGAACAGTTTAAGGAAAGCTCTAAAAATTGTTTGTTTGTTTGTTTTTTAAACAAACTGACTACTTGCACCCAGGAGTTTGAAAGTGATATCAAAGGAGCCCTTCACCCCCTAAGGAAAACAGATATAGAATCAATCTAATGTGACAATATTTAAAAGGGCAATTATAAGAGCTGTGTGTTTGTTAGTCCAATATCAATTATTGGCATGACATTGGAACAGTTAATTTAGGATTCAAATAACAAAGAATTGAAGGAACATGAAGTGAATAATGTCCATCAATACAGACTACTGGAAAACAATTAACATGGTATTTTTAATGCAATTTCAAGTTTGATTGGTGAAGATGGTATTCTGATGCACCATATTTTGTCTTATTTATTTGATTTCAATGCAACTACAAAAATTCATACTCAAATGAGATTTTGTTTTCCAAAAAATATGCTCTAGCTTAATCACAAGTATTCAATTTGAATCAGGAATTCACTGAAGGAAGCCCTGTAGTATGTGTATGGAGCAGATCAAATTGCATGTTTGCAGTGGTAACCTGGGACTTAATATCTAAGAATTTATTCAATCTGGCTGACACAGAAAGATATGACGTATACCAATCTGGCATACTAACCTGAGTTTTGTGAAACAAAGCATATGGTGATGCAAAGAGCTTACCAACACTGAGGTTTTAGAAAAAAGAATTGTAACTTTGTTTACAACTCAAGAAATGTCTAGAAACCCCACATTAACCTAAACACCCTAAAATCTAAGACCTATATACCAATAATATCTAGGAACAAAAAAAAAAAAAATTCACAGCACTGCATGTGAGCACATTTTAGCCATGATCTAGTAAAAAAAAAAAAAAAATTAAAAAAAAATCCATCCAGACTCACTTCACTGCAAAACTGGATTTATGAGCAAGTTTTCTACAGAAAGAAGAAAATCTTCAGGGAAATTTTTTGCATTTCTATCAAATAGTGTCATTTTGTCCTTTGGAGATTAAGCTGAAACATGCTGTAGAAAATACTGACAAAAAAACGATTCCTGCCACAGTTTTTTTTTTTTTTTTTTCTCTGAGTATCTCTTGCCAATTTTTCACTAGGTTTAATTTTAGTCCTTAGGAACTAGATAATCTGCATTCTGGGACAGGTCTTACGGGACACACGTTTCCTATGACATATCTTCTGTTATTTCAGCTTCAGGCAGGACTTCAATCAGAATGGCAATTGTTCTATGGGTGAAGGCCCATGAAGGTTTTGGAAATAGCGCACCTACAGCAATGACAGTTTTGTTTAATCAGTTGTTTCTCCATCTAGTTCTGGCAGCTCCCAGGTGTTACTAATGACACGTTCTTCTCAAATTCAATTTCAAATTGTTATAGTATGCTTCACCGTCAGGCCTTCAAATAAACTTAAACTTCCAGGATGATTTATAGAACAATTTCCTGTGGAAAACGTAACCAGTCTTGCAGAACAGAACACTTTGCTAGGGCCAGTTCAGAGTGCTAATACTTCCATTAAACTACAAGCACTTTCTTAATGATAAGAATTTTGAATGAAATAAACCTAATGGGATCAAATTTTCTGAACTAGCAACTGTCACTATCATTTACAGCTTACTGAATCTTCTGGGATAACAGCCAACAATGCGCATATCTTCAGCCCTGGTCAATGGTTAGCAGAATTTTCTTTCAGTCTTTAAAAAAAAAAAAAAAAATCAACAGCAGCAGTGCAAATCAAGGAACAGACTTTACTGCATCTTCATTTGTTTGACAGCAGTACAAAGCTTGCAAAGGCTGCCTGTAGAAGATTAAACCTACACAGGATCATTAAATAAAAGTTTGAGAAACAAATGATGAGATAAGGAAAAAAATCACTCCACATGCAGTAGATGAACTTCAGCTCATATGAGGTTAAAGCCTGGATCATGGTGCCAGAATTAATGCCTGCTGTATGTATTAAGCATGCATAATAGTATGCCAGCTTAAAAGAGTCCATATTGAGCTTATGTAGCAAGTGCTTCAAAAAAGGAATATACATTGTTATAGCAATCTGACTTTCAAAGATTTTCCATAAACAAGGTATAGCAGATATGCCTCCTTAGTAATTTTATAATTTATTTTAATGATAATGAGATTTTATAGTTGTACAGCTCCTATTATAAAAGTTCTCAGTGTTTGTCAGAAGTCAGATAAGCACTGTTCACATGTTACAGAGTAAAAGGAGGGCAAAATGCTATATGGCTCAGCAGAGATCACCTGCTGAAGCAATGGCAGAGCCAAGGATAAAACCAACCAAAGTGCCTTGTATCCTAAGCTTCCTACCTACTCTTATGAGTTGAAGTGGCTTTTGGTGGAGCAAAAGGCTAAAGAACACGATGAGAAAGCCTTTATGGCCAATAAAAGTCAGCTGAGGTCTGTAAATCAGTCAACATTTTCAAAAGGAGCAGATACTAGGTGCCAATGTGGTATTCTAGAATAAGATACTCAGAAATGTTGATTGCCCATAGCTTCAAGACAAATTCTCTGAAAACTACAGCTGCCCAGCATGTTGATTGCTCATTGGCAATCATTCTCAAAAGCATCCACTGCTTTTGTTCCTTGGTGTCTAACTTTCAGACCTGCCAAACATCTGAAAACAGGCATTCTTGAAATTAAAATCTGGAATGCATCCAGTTGGGTACAGAAAGTGGAGATATACAAAACCAAATGAAATTATAGCTGTATCTGGACATTAAGTATTTCTTCTATGCATTTGCTGAAGATTTCCAAAAGGACAATTTTATTGCTATGAAAACATGCTTTCATATCTCTTTACAATATTAAGATTATCACTGGCATATAGGGTTGTTGATCCACTGTTAGGACACTTCCTGTGGTTTGCATGTTTTATATTATGCTACACAGTAAAACTGCATCACCTATCTTGAATACAGCTGTATCCAGCCTATGGTTATCACTTAAGAGGACCATTACAGGTAAAGATATAGAAGAGGTAAGAGAATCAGTGGCTGTAAATGGAGCTGGAGATAAATTCAGGTTAAAAGGAAACATTGTTTCATTAAATGAATAGTTAATGCGTCCGAGACTGCTATGATATAATTGAAACCAATCAATAAGCAACCGGATTTTATGTTAGGAAAATGGAGGCAATACTTAAGTGAAATTGTTCTCTCTTGTACTTCAGCATTACATATACAAGCCACTTTGCATTTGTAGATGCAATTTTAATACAATGATTTCTAATGGTAATTTGTAAAACATTTTACGATTTGGTTATAACTTTAGAACTCAGTTTGAGCAAAGGACTGTATACAATTGCCCTGCTCCACAAACAAGACAGGGTCCTAAGTTCCCTAGCCACCAGCAATTCCGATGTACTGGGAAAGAAGCTAAAAGGCTGGAGTACTGGTTGTATCTACTCTCCAACCTAGTCCGGTGCACTTTGTCAGAGGAAGAGCAACAGCAAAACCTCTATAGAAGACACTGCTGCTCACAGCTGACTTGTAAATGATCAAAAACAATGTGGTGAGAGATCAGCTAGAGGAATTGTAAGCTTGTCTATACTGTCACATACTAGCAGGCATCAGCTTTAATTCTGAAAGAACTACCAGACAGCACTGATTTAGCTTCAGTGCCTAGTCCGTCCTTGGTGTATCTGTTGCGGCATTAAGATTCAATGGATCCCATTCCAAATGTTGAATGACTGTCTCCTTTTAAAATGCAATATTTGCATAGTATTTCAAAAATTAAAGTGGCTCAGACTATGAAAGGATAGCCTATGATACAGTGCATATAGCAAAAATATGATTAAGAATACCCTTAGATACTTTCACAGAGAAAAGGAACAGTAAAAAGCAATAGGGGAGATGTATCAAGTCTTCCATACAGGCTGGTTTGGATAAAAGTAGTCTCATGACCTTGTCATGTTCCTTTCCTGCAGCTGTTAATTCTGGTTGAAAGAAAAACCAAGTCAGAGAAAGCACACACTCTTTTCTCAGCTCTCAGACTTTTGACATTTTTCCTCATTTTAAAATACAGCTTTAAAGGTTGAAAAACATGATGCTGGGTTGAACAGTCAGAGGCTCTAAACCAGTGTTTCAGCCAGAAGGTGGAAGAAAACCCTTCTTTAGACCATGTCTCATCTGGAGCTCTTAAGCCTGAGGACTTCAGAGTCAAAGCCTGATGGCCAACTAATCAAGATCCAGAAAAGACTGTGAAGCCATCATTTCCCCTGAAGCCAGAGATGGAAAAAGTCTGCCTTAAATATATGCATCATTGCCTTGGACATTAAGGAGATGTTTCGATAACATGAGCTTACCATGACACAGACAGGGCTCAAAGTATATGGGGTTAAGCCAAGTAACTGGATGATCAGTCTTCTAATATTTGTAGCCTATTTCTTTGAGCAATCAGTACTGTCAGTGACCCGTCCCTCCCTATTTTCTCTTTACCTAATCTATATCAAACTGTTTACCTTTCATTTCATCCCTCTATTTACTCATCTTCTTGCCCTGTTGAGTACCAAGCACTTCTGATCTTTCCGCTCATTAGTTCCTCAGCTTCCCAAAACACCACAAACTCGGAAAAGAAAAATAACAGCAGTCGTTCCAATGGCTACCATGGCAAATATTCCCCTCTGCAACTTTCTCAGGAAATGATTGGATTACATAGCATCCTCAGCTTGGAGTTCCCGGTCAGCAGTTTGTGAGCCTCTGCAGCACAGCAGTAAAGTCAGTCATGGCACAGGCAACCTCTGAAGCTACAGCTTCTGCTGAGTCTTCAGGCCTGTCCTCAATTCTTCAAATTTGATCTGAGCTCTCTACAAGATTTGTAGGCACAGTGCAGCCTTCACTTCATTAAAGGAAACTCTACCTGACCCCAGCAGCTTCTAAATGGAGAATGATATAAAGAAAATATTTTTTAACCTAGCAATATATGTAAATGAAAAATTAGAGTACCTACTCAGCAGAGCCTCTCCATAATGACAATATGTATCTTGTTCCAAAAGAGTTTCAGCTAATACACTTGACTAGTCAAGGAATTCCTGATATGCTTCCAACGTATAAAAGACATTCACATTTACTTTATAGCACCTACTCTCAAGTTGATTCTTTGTCAACGAGACTCTTCAGCTGATGTTTCCCAGGGTTCACAGGGACCAGATCACCACACTTTATTGTAACAAAATGATTCTACTAATATGTCTTTCCTCAGAGACTTCATTTACTGAAGACATAACAAACTGCTCTGTGTTCTGCAGGACCCTTAAAAACCGTAAATCACCATTACCATTAAGATTATGACTACAAATTTTGATCTATCTTAATTCTATCTTAATTTAAGCTTTATTTCCTATGGAAATAAAATTCATTCAATCACTCTGAGTTTTTTAATCCTCCTTCCCAGTAACATCTGAATCGTTTGGCAGAATACAACAACATTTGACTGAAAGATAATTAAGTTCCTACATGTTTCATGCAAACAGGCAGCTGTGTAAAAAGGAGAGCCTGTACGTGTTCCATCTGATAGAAAGGCTGCAAAGGATTCCCACACCTCATCAGACACCAGAAAATCTATACAGGTGAGACAGGACTAGTGCCCTAACTGCAGCAAGAACTTCAATCAAAATTCCTTCTTAGATTTCAGCCACCTAATCAAGAGATGTAAGTTTATAGTAACTAGCATCTACTATTTCCAACATGACCCCCGAAACAACTTATTATACTGTATACCTGCTTGCAGTCCTGATAATTCTTGGACTATTCATCTTTCCAGATGTTAGAACTTGTCTGTTATTATCAATTATCACTAGAAGAACAGCAACACTACCAGCTTTACAACTATGTATATGAAAAGAGATTGGGGGGGGGAGGGGGGAAAAAAACACAAGTTTTTCAAGTTAGCAAAAGGCATTTACTATTAGATATAGATGACCTAGACTACAGAATTCAGCAAGTCTGGGGAGAAATCAGACCCAGGTTTTAGCTTCAGGCTGTTCTACCAGTGGATTCTGGATTCAAATGTGAACTCCCAGCCTGGGACTATCTTACTTTGTTAGCTGATTTAGCAGAATTTCTTAAAGGGGGTCTATCCTTGTATTACTTAAGTAACAGTCTTAACCATAAATTTTTGTAGAATATTTTATTAATGTATAAAAATGAAAATCTTTGCCATTTTCACAAGGTCCTTTTAAATATGAAACATGCAAGAAAAATTCTACCCTAAGATAATTGGGTTTTGTCTAGAGAGCATTAGGAAGAAACTCAGCAATAAAAATCAAAAGAAATCAGTTACCAAAAAAACCAATCCAGATTAACTGCCAATCTGAGAAAGATTGCAGTAATTAATTATTTTAATTGATTTTATGGTGCCAGCATGAACTGTACTGCTGAAATGGCCTCTAGCTTTCACCTTCTCAGGGCAAACGATCAATGTGCTTCCATGTATATTTGTAATATATATGCAAATTCAGATAATCCACGTAACCTTGCCAATAAAGTTATACTCACTACATTAGATATTCTCCATCAAGGAGAGAAAAAAGGAGCTTAAACTAGCCATGACACTGAACATCTGAAATCTTGAAGAAAAAAAAAAAAAAAAAAACACCCAACCCTGAAGCATAGGACAAGTCCCTTGTCAGATAGCACGGATCCTTGCTAAATGCTTGAAAACAATACAATTTTGAGCTTCTAGTAGATGAAAATATCTTTCTAAAGAAATCATATACACTGCGGAGATAATTAAAAGTCATTGAGCTCTTAGTCTTCAAGTTAGGAGAGAACTGGAATACACTCTAGAAAAGTAAACTGAGTTACGGTAAGAAATCACCCTCTGTCTTTCTGGGATAAGTACTTCACATACTTAGGTCAGGTGTTTTTTATATTACACTACACAGTGGATATCCTAAAACAGTACCATATGCAAAAATAGGATCTTCTTAAGATAATTCTAATACCTGAGAAAGTCTGGTGCTTTGGAAATCATGTTTTCAAAATCTGCAAATCCTAGTTTCCCGTCACCATCCATATCAGCTTCTTCTATCACCTTCTCACAAACTAGTGTGATTTCTTCTGCTGTTAGCTCTTCTCGGGTCAGCTTATTGAGGGTTTTTTCCAGGTCTGATTTACAAATGAAGTTATCTGTGTTAAAATCTAAACAGTAAAACAACCAATTAAAAGACCACCAACAACTCAGATGCATTTACTTCAAACAAAAAGGTGTACAAAAGAGTGGTTAACAAGCCCCATCAACTTTAAGCCTTATACCCTGAAATCTTAGGGAAAATAGTAATATTGTCCACACCTTATACAGTGTTTGCTTTTCCACAGCAGGATGCAAGCAAAGCTTAGAGCTAACTTCAGAGAATTTCTAATTTTAACCAAAGATAGAGCATTTTCTCTCAAGTTCAAAATGCTTGATCAACATATGCATTCTCTAGAAGCACTTAGCACTGAATTTTTCTAGCAAATTATAACATTTATTATTAATATTTTAATATTTGCTTAGATTCCACAAGATAGGAACAGCTCAATAAAAAGCCTAGGAAATATGGAAATCACTAGATAACATACTTTTTTAGATATAGTATTAGCAAACTCCTTCCTTTGTAATAAGAAATCAAAAAGAAATTGAAGGCATTTAGTGCTTTGCCAGATTGAGCTTTTGTTTCCCATAAAGCTAACACTCCAGATTGTTTAGGCTGCAAGGGGAAGGAAACAAAAAAACAAAAAACAAAACAGGATATCTGCTCAGAATACATGAATTGCATCTCTAGCTGTACTGTGGACTCACTATGAATATGTATCATTCAGTTTGTCCTTTTGTCTATATTTGCAGAAGCAACTTCAAAAACTATGTTTAACATGAAAGCACTTTGATCACATTGTTCATAAAGTAGGCTTAAAATTAAACTGGTATCTTGTGGACTGGACCAGAATGAAGAATTCAGTTCTTAAAGTAAGAAGGGCTCTAATTTGATTTTCTTTAAAAACACAGCTGACCGTATAATAAAACTCCCTCTTATACTGAAGTTAACATAAATCAATAGAGTCATTTTGCTTCTGCATCCCAATACTTTACCATAGATCTTGAAGGCATAGATTGCTTTAAGCTCTCTGGGAGCCATTTCACTGAGCACAGAAAACATGTCCACAAAATCATTGAAGCTGAGGCTCCCTTCTCCATCTTCTGAGAAAGATTCAACAATCCTTTCCTTGAAGGGATTCTCCTGTGAAAAACAGAATTAAAAAAAATACATATATATTTTATTTTTTTAATATCTGAAACTTCAATAGAACTGCCGACTCCCTGATCATAATTAAGAGTATTTAATTCCCTGGATGGCTCTCTGAAGACAGTCTTTTGAAAGCAACTCCCCCCCCCCCCCAAATGCATCAGAAATATTAAATTTGCATGTTCTGGCACAAGTGTGAGTAGAACATGCTGCAGTACAGTACCACCACTAACCCAGTTTTTCTCAGCTCCGTTGTTGTTATTCTCTCTAAACTGGTGGTTGCCTCATTTCTCCTGTGTGGAACATCTGCCCCATTAATGTTAGGTTAAAGTTACTAAGAGTGTGAAGATCATTTGCACATAAATGGTCCCTGACAGGTTGTCAGACTGACACAGTTAGGAGGATTAGAAGATGTTCTTCTGTATTGTCTTATGAAATATATCAGTGTCTGTCATGTCCTACACACACCACTGTTGTACGCCAAATAATTTCTCTGAAGATATCAACCATAACACCATTTTGTAGCATCTCTGTGATAGGTGCTAGTTTGTTACATCAAATCGGGAAGTGATTTTACGGTGAAACGAGGCGCTAATTACGGGCTAAAACCACAACATCCTGCAATGAGGGCATGTACCCCGCCTGAGATAATTAAGTGGAGCCAGCGAGGCGGCGATGTTAGTTTAGATAGCCTAATATGGCAATGGCGAGGTCACACARTTGTAAAATATATGCATGACCTGAGGGTCACCACACACAACGCAGAGGAAGACTCCAGCCTTCATCCCCACGACCACCAGAAGGCTGAAGAAGACCCCCTAGCAACAGCCGGCGCAACCGCAGAAGTTACAGGAAGTGCCACATATACCCGGGGCTGGAATCGCATATAAGGAGACTGAGGGGGGGATCGCGCGCGCCGTTGGTGGAGCAGGAGACTCCCCGGCCGCCCAGCGCTGTTTTGCTTACTTGTGACTTGCTCAATTATTTTATAAATTGGAATTTATGCAACCCGGCCCGAGTGGTTGTCAATTTGTCGCGTTTACCTATAACA
>NW_020450719.1:711527-739963 GCF_003343035.1 Apteryx rowi | reverse complement strand
ATTCAAAACGCGCCTGGATGCAATCCTGTGCAATGTGCTCTAGGTGACCCTGCTTGAGCAGGGGGGTTGGACTAGATGATCTCCAGAGGTCCCTTCCAACCTCAGCGATTCTGTGATTCTGTGATTCCTTTCAGATTCACCTTTCTTCATGTTTTTGTTGTTTATGTGTGGCATGTATTTTACGTGTCTGAATGAATCAACTAAGAATGGTGGAATGTACAGAAACTGGCAGGTTTCTGGAAAAATGTTCAAGTTCAGATACATTGCATTCCATAGAGCCATTTCATATTTAGGGAAATAGGCAGAGAACTAATTAGCCTGAGAAAGACTTGGGGACAAAAAGGCTAATATGAAGTGGGATTAAGCAAAGGCTGCAGGAGCTAACTCGCATCATGCTTAGACTTACAAGGTAGGCTGTATTTTAAACTATCTTAATCAGAATTGCTAGTGCATTTCTACAACACAATGCCAGTATATTGCATTTTTATGGATACAAATTTTAGGCAGTCATGCTGCATGTGAATGAATCTCTCCCTGGCAATTTCTTAGCCTATTCCAATCAGATTTCAAATAAAATTAAAGATAATATTTTTCTGTATGTTTCTTTAAACTGGCAGTAGGTAGAGATGAGAAAGCCTATAAATACCTCAACTAGGGGAAAGTTTGGAGTATGCCCTCATGTCATATTATATGTAGCAGAATTCAAATGGGAGTGAGCTTTTATAAAATCCCAAATGGGGAAATCACACTTTGCATCTTCATTGTTGTCAAAACCAGTATAACATGAAGTATGTCTTACAGGAATCACTAGATTTCCTTGGTTCTGATGCTCAACGAGTGACTTGCTTGGAGGTAATTTTCCCTTATTACACTGAGATTAAAGAGTGATTTATATTCATGGTAATGAAAACCTGCTATCAAACATGGAGCCAAACTCCAAGCCTCTTTTTTTTCTGTCATTGTCCGAATGACTTATGCAAAGCCATGTGAAAAATCTGTGATACAGCCTTAAACCTGGAGATCATACCAATATCAAATAACCAATGGGAGTGAAAATAGTGCTTTTCTGATCCCAGCAACAGAAATGTATCTGTAGCATTTCACTAAAGGTATGATTCTCCACTAATTTAAAAGTGTAAATTAAGAGGAAAGGAAGTGAAGTCAATTCACTTAGAAAGAGGAAATGCAGCACCACTGTCCGGCCCTATCTGTCAAACTCTCGATACCTGAGGTAGTTTTGCTGAAGCTTTGAATCCCAGGCTGTGCCTCAGAGGATAATCGCCCATCACTTTTTATCCTGAAACAGAGAATTGTAACAGCTCTAAAAGCTTTCCTGCTTCCTCGCAGCTCCTGATAAATGCAAGGATGACTCTTCTGACAGACAGAGTAGCAAGGACTCTAAACCTGTGGGTTTTGCATTTCCAAGAGATGAAGAAGACTCACTGGAGAGAAAGTAAACTGATGGATGGTGCAGAAATCTCTTCATAAAAGGCATTTTTCTTTTATCATTTCTTTTTGTGGTGAGATGGTTGGTTGGGGGAGGTCTGATGTGTGGGGAGGAGGATTCAGGGACAGAATGGCTCCATGAATTGAGGCGAACCAAGATAGTAGCTCATCACTGTGTGCATCTTGCCCCTGTCCCTCATCCTCCCCCACTTCCAGCTCTGTAATACACCTCCTTACTTGTGTCAGCTTGGGCTGACCACGGTTGCATGACTGGAACCATCTATGACCTCATCTAACTCCCTGGAAAGGCAGAAAAATGGCACTTCAAACTTAGGTCAGAGAAACTATTTGTCACGATCTTAAGGTGAGAAATTCATCTCAAAACAATAAAGCTATAAGGACATATCCATCTCTGAGACTAATATTTCCCTATTGGGTACAAGGACTCCAGAACTGCCTAACAAATAGAAAGTATGAGGCAGAGGGATATAAGTGGAATTTAGGCAGTGTGGCCTGGACTTAGGCATCTCTGCATCGAATAACCAGGCCTCCTAAGAGGAATCTCAGAAGCATTTCACTTCCTTGGGTAATGCCAGTTATGCAAATAATGTGTGTTACTCCTCTTCCTTTTTTGGCGGTGGAGGGGGGGGATTGGAATTCCAAAACACCTTGGTCATTATTCTAAAACTGATCCCTAAAATACCAAATCACTGTACTTAGCGCTTGCTACAGATTTTGTGTTCTTAGCTAGCTTTTTCTTGTGAAGAAAAATCTGCAAACAAAATAACTAAAAGAGTGGTGTCCACCTGTGTGTGCAAATGGGCTGAAAGAAGCTCCAAGGGATGCTAAATTTCCTGTTAACACTCAGCAGAATATTTGAACTAATCTGCTTCTGATCATTTTAACACTCAGATGATCTCTTCATTCCACACATTCAGACTATGACAGGCAGATGCTAAAATGCTAACTGACTCCTAAGCAAATACTTAGGTTTCTTCTGTTAATTTTCATAATAAATTTGCTTTCTAATGTGAAACTATGCAACCGCCTCAAGATTAAAAGTGTAAAGCTGCCATATCAGTCATTTAATTGACTACCAAATTAAATCACAGAAAAGATTCTATTGATATTATGTTTGCTGTCATCATCATATTTAAATAGGAAAAAGTATATTCTAAATTTATTTGAGCTCCTGCAAAATATCTACTGTCCAAGAGTATTTTTTGAATAATGTATATAATAAGAATTTGCACATCTAATGCCAGTGGCTGTAGGCAGCTATTTAAGCAGCCTGGAGCTGCTGGTGAGCCTGGAGATATAAAATTTTCCCAGAAATGCAAAACGACAGTCCTGGAAATGGTGGAGTTTTTTAAATATTTCAGTCCTCACATGTATAAAGACACTTCAGTGAATGGAGTTCGTTTCACATGTAAGTTGTACAGCTATTTGTGTGTGTGTGTGCGCGTGGGGGAGGTCAAATTATTTCTAGAGGAAAAAAATGTTATTTTTTCTGAGCTTTTGTTGTTTTGGATTTTTTTCATAAATCAAAACACCACATACAGGCAAAAATGTTCATGTGAATTCTTGTTAAATTAAAGCAGTCAGTGTACGTTAGGCTGTGATATCCCTTCCCATCTCTTTTCACCACATCCAATAGAGGATGCAGGGTACAATGTTGAACAGGTACCAGCCCCGAGTACCTAAACTCGGCATCCTGATCTCCATACACAACGTATGTGCAGTGTTGACCAGCTCATCTAAGTAGAGACACTGAACCAGGTACTCAGCCAGAGCTGACCAGTGAGAAAGTCGTCTAAACCTTACTCCTCTGCATAACTTAAATGCTTTAGCCAGGACTACATGAAATGTTTCTCATGCCATTTGGGGTTCATCTATAAAAGTAAGCTAAACAACACCAAGGTGACATGCAAGCCTGAGCCCAAGTGGCCCAGTCTGGCCACATGCGAGCTATCGTATCCTATCAACCCCAAAACAAGGTGTCTATGTCCCAGCTGCTAATGCAGAATAGACCCGGCCCTGCTAACTCTTTGGGAATTACTTGGGAGAGTGCTAGATGTTTCAGGCTAAAACCACATCATATCTGAAAATAAGACGAGTGTGCTCTGGAGCCTGGGACCGCTGTGACACTGTCTCAGTACTAGCACAGAGGTAGTCCCGTGCAAGCCTGGCCGCTTCATCGACATGCAGGTTTTACAGTGCTCTTCTGGGTGGGAAGAGCATAAAGTGCTCATTTCTATCTTGGGCAAACACTTTGAGCCCTATGCTATTATGCAGAAGTGAGGTAACAGTGGCTTTTGGTCCCCTATCCACATGTTCAGAATACATTAGCATACTGGTATTTTGATAGTGCATGGGTGTTAGATGTGCCCTGAGCATGCCCGGCAGAGAAAGCCTTTTGGGGACACACACACACCTCTTAGACTAGTTTCTGGACCCCAAATAAGTTTAGTCTTAAGCTAGTCTTGTCTTCAAGCTATGGCAGTTTTCTGCGTGGACAGAATTAAAATAACAGATGTGTGTGAAGCCACAGGTAAGTTGAATCACACCTATATTTAGCTCTGAAAGCTAGCCTAACTTCGGTAGAACAAATTGCCTTCAGGAAATGTCTTCACTCCTTCAGCTCTAGGGGAAATTTGAATTATTAGCTTAGCCAAGATGCTTAACTTTTAGGCGCATGAAGTCAGGGGAACTGAATTTTATTCTCACAGCCTTCAATCTATGCATTTAAAATTCACATGATTAAAACACAAAATGTCCCCTAAAGCCAAGGAACAGTCACCTAAGTGGTTAGTTATCTAGGACTCTAAATAACAGGTAAATTTTTGAGGAAGCTAGTTCAGCAATGCAGTTAATGATGTGCCTAGGTTTTAAAAATTACATTATGTGTTCTCTGCTCCATCATAGATACAGTAATACAGTTATAACCTTATATTCTTCTCTCCAAACTGTGGGGACTTGCTTGACAGAACGCAGCTGAGCCTCTCTCAAATTGGCTTCACAAAATAAAAAACAAACAGAATCTGACTAAAAGCACTGCAGACACCAAACCATTCCCCAATCCTCCTATCTCTGATGTTTTCCATTGCTAACATACATACACTACCTAAAAAAAGAAGTTGCTCACATTTATTATATGCTTTTACAACTAAAAATTCTTTTCATACACCACTAATCAACATAAATGTGTGCATTTTATTACATTGTTACAATAGTCTTGAAAACTTACCCATATAGGGTTTTGTGCCAGCCATAGAAGAAGCTTTTTCTGAGCCTTTCACTATGGTCGCTATGTTAAAGTCTGTGATATGAACATGTCCTGCAATTACACAAAGTGAAAACAAAGGTCAAAATAGCACATCATGCAAATATTCCTTTCTTTATTTAATATTAAAATGCTAATGGAAATAAATTAAATTGGAAATTTTTACCAATTCATAGAAACTTACTATTACATGTTCATCAGAACTAGAAAAATTATATCAGCTCCAAAATGATGGCACACTTCTTTTCCCATATGGTGATGTCCACCACTAGTTCCCAGTGCCAACCCTTTGCTGCTGGTCACCCCTGAACCTCCTCCTGCCATGAACATCAAGTACAGTAAACACCTTTTCAGAACAGTAACATTATGCAGGAGCAGAACTGAATTTTGTGGCCCTATATGTGAAATATGCCTCTCCTTACCTCTAACTAGAGCTATCTCCCGCGATCTCATGTACTTGTGACATCTGTCTGCTATCTCATCCACTTCAAGTTACAGTCAGCCTGGCTTTTTCTGAATCTCCTCAGGGCAAAAAGGGAGCCAAGACGAAAAAGGGTATTTTCTAGTACAATAACTATAAAATTAGATTCACAGTAGCAGAAGAGTGTGTATGTAACAGCAGCAGGTCCCAAACGATCACTCATTTGACAGTGGGTTACAAGATGAAAGACATGTGACACAAATTGGCCCCTGGACTTGCTGCCTGACCAGCTAGACAGCTGATTTAAACTGAACTAATCAGGTTGGATGACCCAAACCTGCCATCATTATTTTCTTTCCTAGGGTAGTTTACTACAAGCAGAGTTAAAATTGCTCCACCACATATAGCAAAGCAATGGTTCGTAGCCCTGACTTGCCATAGGCAAGGTAAACTGAATGCAAATCTAGCCTGAAAACGTATCTGCAAACTTTTAAAGTTTAAATCTGCTATTTGGTTGTGCATCTTCCACTTAAGGACTCCTTTCATATTGTGGCATGATGTAGATATTATGCTGCCTGCGATTACATCTGGCAAAGTCATTCTAGAGGACAGAGTTCATGGAAAGGTACTTTCTTCCCCAGCTTAACCGTGCACTTGGATCAGACTTCTAAAAAAAACTCTGCAGATACTAGTTCAGTTATTATACAGTAACTCACTCACTGGAATTGAGCCACGTGTTATGTCATGTGATTAACTAGAGTCTTGAACGACAGGTTCCTGTAATGTTTTTTGATCAGGATCCCAGCCTCATTCAGCGCCCAGAACAGAGCAGACTCTGGGCATGAGGCAGTTTTTAAATGAAAGAGGTTGTTATCATGTTTGCTGCCAAAGATGAAATGAGTGTAACTTGCTTTTCGTCCTGATGTTGCTATTACCCCAGTGCCTGACTGAGGAACAGCAATTTCAATAAAAGTTTATTCAGCGCCTACAGTCTAACCTAGATAATGTTCAGACAAAGTCTCCAGGAAATGCATCTGCCAATCTCTAAGAAGTCTGCAATCACGCATGTGTGAACTGAAAATCTCTGAGTCCTATAATTTGGCCAGATCTGCGGTGTTTTTAAAGGGAAAAAGGAAAAAGGCACATCCACTTCCAAAATTAAAGCTATATGCCCAAATCAGAGACACACTAGAGGTTTTCAATGAAATGGTTTGCATGCTTTCCCTAACCTTGTTCTCAAAAATCACCTATGAAGCTTTCCTCCTAAGACATCCAGCTCTGAACATATCAACAGAAATGTGGAAAAATCTGACAAAAACTGAGAGTAGATAAAAGTAATCTCTTCATAAGGGGGGGGAGGGTGTTAGGCTGCCGTAACAATAATTAGCGTTCATAACTCGGTCTAGCATCAAATTGCAAAATGACATTCTCCTTTCGTGGTGGCTGAAGCCAATGGCAGGTGCACAGCATGTTTGCAGTTTATTTCTGCAATAAAACACCATGGGAGAAAGTTTCTTGAAAGAGATAATTGAACCACATACAACCACCTCATGGCAGTAAATACAAGCAATTTCAGGTGCAAAGTAGAATGAAAAGCTGCAAGGATCTTGGCAGACTAATACATTCTCTTTTTTGACAGATAAATATTAAGTTCTGTCATTTAAATGACAGTATTGTAAGTGATTCTCCCTATTAGAGTGCCAGCATGATAGCCTAATGCATAACACCTATTACATAATATTCATTCAGACTGATCCAAATATTTGATTTGCAATGAAAATTGCCTCTCCGGTGGTGCATTGTTTTCTCTCCCTTTTATTAGATATCTTTCCATTTAACAAAACTAGAATAGCACACATGTGAAGTGTTATATACACTGGTTGATGGCTTTTGTTAAAAATGCCTTTCTGTAATGCAAGGGATAGACTGGGAAGATCGGATCTGCATAATTCTGCTGCATCCTGCTACCGATACAAAAGCTGCTGCACTGGCTGCAAGCGGCTCTTGGTGGGAGCCAGGTAGAGGCTGGAGCTGACCCCCAGCCAGGGCAGAAGCGGGTGGCGGGGAGCAAAGCACCCACTTGTGCAGACAGGCGGGAGCAGAGAAGGGCAAGGCCATGGCTGGAGGGATGCAGAGGTAGATTTCGGCCTTCCTGGGCACAAAGTTTAACAGGTTCGACTGTTTTGAGCCCAGTGACTTGCATTTTTTAAAGAATCATTAATTCTTTTCCTGAATATTTCAGGAGCTTTCAGTACCGCCCTCCCTCCCGCCCCAATTTCTATAGAAGGCTTCTGATCAATCTCTAAGACATGTACTTTTACTGCAACAGTTGCATACAGGAAAAGAAAAGCAAGCTACCGGTTAGACTAAAAATCCAAGAATATTGGCCATTTCATACCATTTCCAAAATTTCAGAACATGGGGACTTTTTCCCAGCTGAGCTTCAAACCTTATACTTGATCTCACTTTTTGCATAGCATCTTGCACAACAATTAAACACAGAAACGGTCAACTGTACCCTGGTTCCCTTCTCAGGTGTCAGGTATAATATTGAACCAAACAGTATGCCAGTACCACTTGGTTCTAGATGTAAGAGCTGTGAGACTGAACAGTGCACGATAGATTCAGCAGTACCAAACTGATTTGAGTATCGCAGGGGAAGAAGTCACTGCTTAATCCCTGTGGCTGCATGACCCAATATGATAATAAGATGACAGGGGACAGAAGAGAAGAAAAGGCAAATTAGCATGTTCCTCTGACTCTCTACAGAGTTGTATTTACAAATTTCATGTACATCAACAAATATGTTCTAAGCAGAAAGTATTCCAATGGAAATTGTTTTGAAAATTGAATTCCTCCAGTCAACTTCAAACTAAGGCTATAAATGCAAAAAATTGTAAATTAATACCTACTGCACAGTGTATGGCTTTCAGAAGCTTTACATGTGCAGCTCAGAAGTGCTATATGGCTTGTATGTCTCGCTTTTCCACATAGCCTGAAAATCCAATATTGGAAGTAAACAACAAATAATCTTTGTTGGACTCTTATTTAATTTTTGCTAAATGAGGACTGATCATAAGTAAAGTCAAACTAAGTTCTGAAAGTTGGCTGAGGCAGACTGACTAACATTAAGCAGAGGAAAATATACATAATTTCACACCTAACTGAGTTTCTAAGAGTATGCAATTGACGGGGTGGATGCGTGGACAGATAGAAAAAATATCAAGCCTGGAATTAGTGCCACTACCTCCACATGCGTCAGAACGCATGGGAAATCTCAGCAAAGTAACATTTTGGAGCAAATTCAGAACTGGTTTGTCCTCAGAAGGTCAAGCTCTATGAACTATTTAAAAAGCAACTCTCTGGGTTCATCTGTACTACGTACAAGAGTGTAAGCTGGTATGCACGTGAACTTGGCATGACTTGGCAGTCTGTCAGTTATTATCAAGGAAGTTTTTAGAAACGTTACTATATTGCTATAGATGGGTTCATAAAGGCTATGTATTTCAAAAGGGGCAGGCATGTTTAATGGCCACATAAGCATGTAAAAGTTCCAAATGCACTTTCAAAGCCTAGGTAGTTCCAGGTAAATGAGTTGTGCTCTGAACACTCACATGGTTAACCAACACCGGGAAAATTGTTTGTGCATGTGATAAGGGTTATCGCTAATGCAGACACACCAGGTACTTCTCTAGTGGAGACTTTACATCTCTCAGAGCTTTTTTTATATAATATCAATATTGCCAATTCTGTTGTTCAGAAGTCAACAGCCAGAATTCAAAATATTGAATCTATGGTTCCTTTTTCATCGTATTTTTGGATTTAAGCCCAAAATTGCACATTGGCTGCATTTTTTCAACTTTGCCTTTATTTTTCAAATGAGAGCCGAGCTTTTCATATAATCAAGTAAATGGAACTTTAAGGACAACTTTGATGATCATAAAACAATATAATCATATATAAAAGGCACATACAAATGTCAACTTGAAACTGCCTCTTCATAACAGAAATGAGTAAAATTATCGCTAATACAGATGCAAAAATTCAGTTTATAAAAAAATGAATAGAACATTATCATTCTTGTTGAGGCTAAAAGTGAAATATCAGGTCTGTGATTTCAATACGAGAAAAACTTTAGGAAACATTTCCAAGACTAGCGCTAGGAGGCAGTCAGTGAAAATGGCAGGTGGTACATTCAAAGCAAACAAACAGGTAATGATTCTTCACATAATCTATGTTTAAGCTATGGAACTCTTTGCTACAAGATGTTAATGATGCTGAAAGTTCACTCCATTCAAGGAAACACCAGGAAAGACCATGGAAAAGACCACTGAATGTTACTAAATGCATGAACCACGTTCAACTTGGGAAATGCCTCAGTCACAAAAGACTGGAGGCTGGGTGAGTACACAGGGGAAGTACCCTTGGGAGCTTGCCTTGTTTTATATTCTGCTCTGTCATTCACTTTTTAGCAGCTCTTTGAGATAGGAAACTCATTTAGATGGGTCTTTGATCCAGTATGGTTGCTCTTATATTCTTAAGCTGAAAGCCTGCATATCTGTAACTATATCTAGGACAACAGGGAAGGAGAAAGGGAAGGGAGCAGCTGCCTTAAAAGGAGAAATTAAAAAGGCTGAGGATCTTCATATGAAACAAGAGAGGACTGAGAGAGTTTTAGAATGTCATGAGGATGGTGGATAAAGTGAATATAGAACTGTTATTCACCAAATCCTGCAATTCTAGGACTAGGGGATATTTGCTGAAAGGAGGATTGTTTAAAACAGATAAAAGAAAGCACTTTTCTTCCATGAAGGACAGTGAACTTCTAGAACTTGTTGCTCCAGGAGGCTGTAGAGGCAGATAATATCAGCAGCTTCAAAGAGGGTTTAGACAAGGTCATTAACAAAAGTCCAGCCAGGTTCTAAAGGGCATATGCAGAAATGTACTTCTAGCATCTTAACATAAAAACTGTGGGTGCTAGGGAGCGCTAAAGCACTGGATGTGGCAAAGTTGCAAAGGTGCTCTCTGTAAAAACTATTTCCTTTTGCTCTGGCTGTAATAGTACACTGGGCTAGGTAGACCATCAATCTGACCCAGTAGGGGATCATTCCCTAGGAGACCACACAGGCACCCTACCGGGTAGGGAGGTTACTGAAATTACTACAGGTAGGTAACCTTCCAGTCTTATAGAGTGATGTCCTGAAAAATACGCCTGAGGGGAAATCAAACCCTTGCAAATTTCCTGTAAAAAAAGTATAATTTTGATGTGGTCATTCTGCACAATGCAAAACCTAGGTGCCAAACTACAGCCCAATAATTCTGCAGAATGACCAGAAGTGTTAACAGCTACAGTGCTACCTAATATACATAGAAATAATAAGTTGGTTTCTCTGAAAAAAAGACATGTACTAATCCAGATGTCACTGCTTGTTTTTCTGCATTTAAGACATTCTACTTCTCCTTAGACACACAAGCTAATAGATCATGAGGCGATTTAAAGGCATCTTTAATTTCTTTGGCATTTCAGGAAAAATACAACAGCTCTAAGTTCCAAACATTTTCATTTCAGTTCTATTGTTCTAAACCATTAAAATGAAAGGAACAGTGGAGGAAGCAGAATAACATCAAGAGAATCCTATAACGCACTTCTCTATATAATACAATAATTATAGCTCTCCTGAACCATTGGGTAGTCCCTTCAACCATCAATGGAATAATTCTGTTTCAGATGCACGTTGGTTAACAGATCAGAGCACCACTGCTAAATTTAGTAAGAAGTCTTTATCCTAAGAGGAAGAGCTTTCTGGGAAAGCAGAGAGGGAACTAGAAAGAAGAGCTTTACAGGCAGCATTTGATTCCTTAAAGAGGCCCGATTCCAGTTTAGAGGGTGAACCAATATGAAATATTCCATTGTTTCACTGGCAGCACATGGAAAACATCCCTAATCTCTCTCCTCAAAGGAGACTCCTCTATGGGCTGGAGAATCTCTCCAGGAGACCTGGCAATTATCTTCTGGTAGCAGCTGAAACACTGTTCATAGGTGATTCCCACGTTCTCACTTAACATTACACTTCTCATGATAATCAAACATCTGTTTCCACTGATACATCAGAACCTGTGCACAGCAGTGTAAAGATGCGGCTCTGTTGAAAAGCCTACGGGAAAATTCAGGCTGGCTCTGCCAGCATGATTTTGAATATGTGGTGTGTATTTTCATGCTTTTTGCTTTGAAATTTAGATTGATCATTTTTATGGGTTGGGAAAAATCTCATTTTCATTATTTCCATATTCCTGAGGTATGCCTCCTAAACCACACAGGTAAATTGTAGTAAAACTAGTTTTAATGAGCAGAAATATCTGCAATCTTGGTATAATTTATGAAAGCTTCAGTCAGTTTTACTGCTTGAAGATGCAAGACAATGAGAAGGGCCTAACACTTTAACTTCTGCCAAAATAGTTTTCTTCAGTAAAGTCAAAGAAATCTAACTTATTGAAACAAACTCTTGGTCCAATTTTTATGCATGCCCAATTCTGTAAACTGTGCTTATGCAAAGTGTTGTTTAGTAAATTATAAGATGAACCTAAGGTTAATGTCAAGCATATAGGAAAGTGGCATGGCATCTGAGAGGCTACCTAAAGTTCCTGCACACCTGGTCATATTTGCTATTAGGTGAATTTGTTATGCTTGCTCTGCAGCCTAGCATATTTAAGGTGTATATACTCAACACCTTTTTCTGTGAAGTAAAAGCTGATGGTTCCTTCAAAAACAGTGTTACTATGAAGTATTGAAACTTTTATGGACCTCAGGGATGGTATTCATCTTGCTAAATGTGCATGTATAATGTGGATACCTACAGCTGAACCCAAGGTTTCCTTGGGTCACTGAGGAGAAACACATACTTCTAGTGTAGGCATCTGAAATAGGTCAGATGAATCAGACCCTACAATGTGCCTGTGTCTTTCTGCCATCTGTAAAGGAAGCATAAAGGGTGACTAGCATAGATAGATACACCTGTCCTAAAGATACAATCTCATTTAGTGAGTTGAAATGCATGGACCCTTACCCGGGCTGGGAAGGCTATATCGCCCAATCAGCTGACAGGTCTGTGAACCAAGGATTCATCTATCAAATAGCTGATTAATTCTGCTGATCAAGGCCGATTTGCAAGTCCAGGAAAGCATGGTTATTTTGCCACTTGTGTACAGGTGTTATGTAAGAGCAGTTTGCTGCTGCTATGGAGAAATAGGACTATCCATCCCAAAATTTTCGAGCTGGCTATAGCTGATTTTGTTACTGAATGCCTCATAGCCACTAAGAAAACTTCATTTTGCAACACATCAGTCACTGGTGTAGCTTTTCCTCTGCAATACTTGATCCTCTGTAAGGCTCCCTTAAGATGGCAGCAAAGCTCCTGCAAGAGGCTGATTTTGTGATGTAATTGACCTTAATGAGGGGCAAGAAGAGACAAGGGCAACCATACTTCAAAGGCTGTCAATCAGAGATTTAACACACTCATAGTCATTTCATGTTGCCTTTGACATCTTTAATCCACGCAGGACTTAAAGACAAGAGATTTCTATTTCACGCTTATTTGCTGATATTGGTCACTTATGGGTCACTTATGGGTCTGAAACATTAAATTACTTAAGTCCTAGATGGTTTAAAACTCAAATACTATTCAGCTTTGTTGGCTTCAGTATTCCTGGGGACAAACTCCAGCTGTTTGCAATGTTACTTTTTTTAATCAACTTTAACTTATATACCCAGCAGTTCTGCAATATATTTTGAAAGATAATGGTGACTTTGGCATCTTGCCAAGATTCCATATTTTCTCAAAGATTAATTTCTAAGGCATATGAAGCATGATACTTTCCCACACACCAAACATCTCTCTTTCTTTCCCCATTTAGTCTTCCTCTTGTAAATATTTTTGTTGTAACTGCTAAAAGGTTAACGCCTTCTTTCACTCTTATTTTCTCATGTCTTTCCTATGAATAGCTTCAAAACAATGCATGAAGGAAGTTTTAAGCAATATATGAAGAATTTTGCTATCATATACTACTATATGTCTAAATTTTAGAGAAATTAGCATTTATTATACCATTTTTTTTTTAATTTGAGATCTAGATCTACTAGGAACTAGTAATGAAATTTCAAATCTGATTATGTTGTCTCGTATTTTTAATGTCATTTGGACCAAAACTTCATGTAGAGCCATAAAAATCTTACAGAGGCTTAGAGGTAAATTTCCAAATTTGTATCTAAATTTAGGAAAATAATTACAGATGCCTACATGAGAAATAACCTGCTATTACAAATCGCTTAGCCCTTCAGTTCTGGAATAGAAACTGTAAGTGCTCGGTACCTCTGAAAATCAACTCTTCTCCTGATGGGTCTCTCAATATTAAAATACTGTTTTCTTCTTTCTTTCTTTCTTTTTTTTTTTAATCAGGTGACCCTGGTGATCTCAATTCAGACTGAATTACTCTGTCTTCAGATCTTGTAAGTGTCAGAGCAACTTTAATTGTTTGCAATAAGAGGGGAAATTACAAGATCCACAAGGTGGACAGAGGGATTTTGTAGGGACAGATGAGATTCAGATACGAATCCAAAATCTCAGGTTGAATCACAAAGCACAAGCCACCATGTCACTGAGATCTCATAAATTAGACATATTTGAGAGAAAACAGTCAATAACCACTTACCGTGCTCATCCAGTAGTATGTTGTCAGGTTTGATATCCCTGGAAAATAAGAAAAGGAATGCATTACATTTGATACCCAAAGATGACTTGCAAATTTTAAAGCTTTTCCCATCTGGGTAGGACACTGGGACACTTAAATCATTAAAAATCCTGTGAAAAACATACCATACACAAAGGCAAGAGATTTTTGTCTAAGTCTTTTTACTGCTCAGATAAAACATGAATGCTAAAGAGAGCGTGAAAGATTCCATTTCAGTTTCTGTTTTCACATGGTTAGCATTGACATGGAATTGTTTTTCAAGATTACATACTTTATTCCTTATAGCAGTGGTAACAAAGAGACAGAAGATTTGCATCTTGAAGGTACCTCAGTGAATCAGGGACTCCTCATGTGACAAACCCAAGAAAATCATTTAATTGGAATCATCAGTGACCTAACCTTTCTGGCAGAACCCGCTGATGTTATCTCCCATGCTGATGTATCTGACCACTCACATTTCATAGAGTCCTGCTATCTTATGCTGCTGGGGTAAGTCTAGCAGCTCCAGGTTTAAATCCCAAATCTGCATATGTCTGTCTGTAACAGAGATAGCAGGCTGAGGAAGGGAGGGATGGTAAGACAGGATAGAGATTATGATATGCTGAAACATTAGCACAACTCTTCTCTTTAGATCTTAGCACAAAGAAATGGCATTGCCCTAGCTGCAGTTTCAGGATCATTTGCAAGTTGGCTTACGTTCAGGCTACTGTCAGGAGGGATGGAGACAACTTTTCCCCCCACCCATTTCTGGGCATTCCCACCCCCTTTCTTGGATCAGCATCATTGCTCGCACTATGGAACTGCTCTGGTGGAAACTCGTCTCTTCCTTTGCTGGTCTGGATAGGCTCCTGTGATGGTGTGCTCCCCCCACCCCCGCCACCTGACCTTTCACCTGTAACACTGCTCAGGCAAACCATCAACAGCGGTCGTGATAGCTGCATCCGGTTGTGATGGATGTATCCGGCTCAAATTGGACTCAGGGGAGACAGATAACAGGACAATAGCCAAGGACTAATTGAGCATGTGCCAACTGAAATATGGCTGGCATGCAAATATGATTATGAGTCAATCATCTTATCCCATAAATAGGGGGCAGCCCAGAGCCCCTTGAGCTCTCCCGCACTGCAGTGGGCTGCATGCCAGAATCTCCCCTTGAGCAGGGACGCCTCTCAAGGTTACTCCTTGAGGTTGAGAGATTCCTTACCCATGACAGATCCTCAGTAAGAGACTAATAGCATGCTGAAACTTTGCAAACTTTGCTAAGTTGTATCTCTGATTGATTGTGCACGTAATCCTTTAGACATAAACAGTTGACCAAGTCCGGGACTAAGACTGGATTCAGCTGCACCCAGACTCCTCTGAGAAGGAGTTTGGAAAGCAACGGGGTCCACTCTGAACCTCATGACTCAACGGGATGGTCTCCTTGACGATTTTGTCTGACTCTGTCCTCTACGCAGTAAATAACCAAGTGTACCTTGCCATCGAATCTTGTTAAACCGTTGTCTTATTTACCATTGAACTTTGCTAAATCACTGTCTTATATCAATAAAATATATTGCTGCTTCTCTCTTACGAGTGAAGTGCATCACTCATTCGTGACAGCTCCCTGATTTGTCTTGCCCTTCAGCTTCATGAAGTGGATGTGGGAGTACTGTGTGGCACTGCCTTTTCACTGGCAGCTGGTGCTCAGTGTAATTTTGAAGCCAGGCTTTTGGCGTGCTGTTACGTGGAGTATCAATCCACACTGAGCAAAACATTTGCCCCTTGGGCTGAGTTTTCCACTGAACTCAAAAGAGAAGCCATTGCAAACTGTTAAATTAAGCTGTTGAATGAGTTTGCAAACAAGCTGCAAAGATTTGCAAAGATCTGTATATATACTTGGATATATCAGTGACTTTCAACAGAAACAAACACTTTGCAGTTTTGGCTGTTGAATTAAATCTTTTAAACTTTGCCTACACCAAGTTCAACAACCAGACCCTGCAATTCTCAAGTGGGTAAAGAAATTGGGGTTACACCTACGGACATTAGAGCCTTTCTGTCATAATAAGGTGGCTTACTGGTAACAGTGATACATTCAACTGCCTCCAAACTGTTTTCCCCAATTTAATAAAAGAAAAATTAAGAATTAGAATGGTAAAATTCATTAGTACTTCCCTGAGAATAAAACTGAGGAAAAGTAGAAATTCAGCTTTATAATGTACTGTCATGCATATAATAATGCAGCACTCAGGGATTGCTAATTACAAGCCCACACTTTTTCTATCTTCTTTTTAAGATGAGCTTAAACAATCTTATGTGAATGCCTGCTATGGTTTTGCCCCGTTAAATAAACTATATATTTTTACCATCACCAGAAAAGACATTGACATATCCACCTGACATCTGTCTATAGCACCAAATATATTCTAGATGCAGTTGCAACTGTAATGTTCAGGAACAGTCGAGCAATAAAATTAGATCTGTGCTTATCTTTCTGTGACTAATTCAGACAGTGGCTTATACTTGATACAAATCCAAATGTACCATAGACCCTTTCCCGCCTAAGGGATCTTCTCCAAGATGTGCTCCATTGACTTTGTGCACTCTGCTCTGAGCCAGGGCTGTCACGGGGAGGCAGCTGCAGCAGGGTATATCGCGTTGCGGAAAGCAGTCCAACCCGTCAGCCCCCAAGACACCTTGATGCACTCATAACTCTGTCTCACATCTCAAAATAAGTTATTCTGAACTGCTTTTACAGTAAGTAAAAGTCATGGGCTAACTTAAGCCAGAAGGGAAACAAGTTTCTCAAGTACTTTTTTCCAGAACATACAATGCTGCTGTTTTGGGAGCACATGCCTGGAGACGTGCACGATGAATAGATTCACGTTACAGATGAGAAACCAAAGTGCAAAGTCAGAGTGAAGAGTGTGCCTTCTATTAGCGCTCTTTCACATGGTTATCCTCAATTTATAGCATGGTGCTAAAACCTCACTCCTCCACAGGCAGCTGGTTGACAGCTCTACGGATTGCAGAGGAGCAAGCCAGTAGTACATCATGTTGCATTAACCTGCCAGGTACAGGCCTATCTTTAAGTGCTCATGGGGTAGGGAGGATTCAACACAGTCAGTGTGAATACTTGGCAAGTCTAGGAGCAATGCAATTGTGATATATTCAGAATGGAGAACTTTCGGCAACTATAATACAAAAGACAGATAGTCCCTCTAAATAAAAAGTTTAGCTAAGTACATTTAAATAGTAAAAACCTTGTTTATGTAGGCAGGTGGATTTAAAACATAAAAATTCTTTAGTTAAGCAGTTTAACAAACATGTTAAATAAGTGAAATTCTATTTTGACTGCACATCAGATTTCCAGAAAACATTTTTCCTTTTAGCAGGCCTGTTCAAACAGCAGATGTGAAATTCCATACCTTAACTTCAGTGTTTTCCTGTTATGCACATCCCCAGCTACACAAATGAACTGAAACAGTAATTTCATGATACAAATCTCTTGAATGAGCTCACAATATAAATCCAAGCACTTTTGCAAATAATAAACTCAAATTTCAGATTGAGAAGGGCCCTGGGCTGTCTTCAAACCATTCACTGAGCAATAACTAGTAGCACTCTCCTAGTCACTGATTTCATACACACAACTTTCTCAGTCTGTGCTGGTGCTACTCTAACTCCTTTTGCTCACAAAAAATCAGAGCAGGCACCAAAAAATGAGAGTAGGTGAAACCTTCAAACTCTTCACTCACTGGCAGGACCAGGTGCAACCATTATAATAGCTGGGCCAAGAAGCTCAGAGGTGCAGACAGGTGAGAAAAGATTGAAAAAAAGCATAGCTTAATTTACACTTGTTGCTACTGCCTGTGAAACCATTTCTAGCTTCCTTTGTTTGCCTAGAAACAAATGTCAAACTGAAACCTCCTGAAGGATGAAAGAACAGTAAGAAGTTGCTCCATATATTTTCCAAGTAAAAAAGAAAGATTAATCAACTTTAATAATAGTCTATTTGTATCTTCTATAATATCTAGGCTGAGAGGATATCCACTGCTTAAAGATATTCCCTCTGCATGGAGGAAAATTTTGCCCAATTCATATTCACTCCACATGTAAATCAGCATCCACTGAACTCACTGGAAAGGCTCACAATGATTACAAGGATTCAGGTTCAAGTATCTACAGTGTCAATTATTGCTTCCATCCATGTTCCTCTCTGATGTTACTGAGTGGGGTAAAAGCAGGTTTCTAAATTAAGCAGCAGAGAGGCTGTGAAGTCTCCATCCTTGGAGATTTTCCAGATGCAACTGGCTCAAGCCCTGAGAAGCCTGGTCTGATCTCACACCTGACCCTGTTTGGGGCAGGAGGTTGAACTCAGGACCTCCAGAGATCCCTTCCAGCCTGAATAATCCTGTGATTCTGTGAAAAATAATATGTACAAGTTCAAGTCCAACATCCTTTCCCCTCCTCCTTTTGGCTAGAAGGAAGATCATGAAAGAGATAAAGGAAACCTGAAATAGGAGCATTTATGTGGAAATTAGTGAGTCTTTGATGTAGTCCAGCACAGCTGCTTATTATGGAAGATCGTCATAGCTTCCACATGATAAACTCTGTCATGGGGCTAGATTACTCATGAGGAAAAAAGCAGGAATAGACAGCCAATCTTCAGCATGACAGAAGATTAAAATTGAAATGTCCAACCATTTGGTACTGAGGAGGTGTAACAATATTTATTAGTGATATGAAATGGCAAGTAATGAAGGTTATTTCATCTAAAGAAGATTCTGAGAAATCTCTGTAGGAATGAGCAAAGCTAGATGTTTATATTGCCTGTGCCAGGTAAAAGTAAAAGCAGACACAAGATATATATATCAGAAGGTTAGAATTTGAATTACTCATAGGGGTTAAATTAACTTTCTAGAGTTCACATATTCATATCCCTTAGATAGGTCAACGAGTCACAGGAAAGAAGACTGAAAAGCTTTGTGATGATGCTATTTCCTCTAAATCTTGAAATCCAGAACAATGACTAAAAAAGTTTCATGTGCACTGCTACAAATTAGCAACCAGGACTTTGTAACTCTCTATTGTAACTATCCATCTAGGCTGGACTTGAAGGGTTGATCCAGAAATGGTGGGATTGGGGTTGGTGAAATCAACCATCAAATGTCTAGTTTCGTTAAGCAAAGAAAGAAATGACTGTTTAGTTGACTACCACACCACACTGATAACAACTAATTATGAAAATATAGAATATAGGTTATAGAAAAATATTGAAAAAAATTTTATGCTCTAACTTAAAACAATGGTATCCAGGTCACCAGATTTCATAGTATCTAAAAGAAAACAACTGAAAAAGATCTGGGGAAGGGTTGAATAAAAAAAATTCCCTGAGAGTAAAGAACAAACAGATTAGGATTGTTTAGTTAACAGAAGAGCTCTGTCAGATGCGATGTAACAGGCATATCAAATAATAAATAGTACCTAGAAGGTTGATAGTGCTTTCCTGTTTGCTTTTGGAATGTAAAAGTAAGGTTCATATTTCATAAAAATGAAATAAACTAAACAAACAGGATTTTATTTATATAACTGAGAATTAAACTCTGAAGTTGATTACTACAAGACATAATTGCATAAAAATGCTTGGGAAGCTTAAACAAAGATTTAGTCATTTATGTGAGTAACAGAACTACCAGCTAGAGTTTCTCCTGCTAAGACTAATCTAATTGATTTAGGAAAGCACTTCTACAGCTAGTACAGATGCTGGCTTCCCTTCACCTATTTGAAACACATCAATAATAATGCCAAACACAAGGTCTATGCTTGTCGTTAAACGTGTGAGAACTGAAGAACTAACATTGCCCATCTGTTTCATGCTGCTTTCATATTTTGCAGCAAACATACAAACACTGCAGGCTTGGTTTCTGCTGTTTTAAAATTTGTTTGCAATTTCCTGCTTTTTCCTGCATTTTCTTTCTGTTTTATCAAAAGCTTTCATGTGTTGGTTTAACAAAGGGGCAGGTGTTCTTTGCCAACTAAGCTGTTTTTTAATATTATTGGAGGAGATATTTCACTTGTAACAGTCCTGAATGGGTCTGAATTTATGTGTTTAATAGCTTCTACCCCTTTCTTTGGTATCAGCAAAATCCAAAAAATATTTTATCATCAGATTTATGTCTTTTGGAGTTCACTCTTTCCCTTGCTGGCTCAGAGTGTGATTTAATATATTACCACATTTCCATTCTCTTGAGCTTCATAAGACTTAAGTGATCCCACAGAAACATCTGTGAATATTACAGTTAATAGTAAATTTACCAGCATGAATTATTAGGAGTATTTCCACTTTAAACTGATGATTGGTTATTTTCTCTGAATGAAGAATGTTGTGATTTCAACTCTTCATTAAAGAGATATAACTAACATAGAAAACTCAATTGTATACAAGCTCATGAAATGAAGTCTTAGGTTTTTTTAAAGTGACCCTTCACTGCTTTTTTCTGAATAGACAGAAGATGCACATAGTCACTTTTATTTGAAAACCATAATCTAGCATACCAAAATACAGGTGTGACTTGAGAAAAGAGAGACTCAGACTGGTTATGATAAAAAGCTTTTTCACTATGAGGACAGTCAAGTGGTGGAAAAGGCTGCCCAGAGAGGTTGTGCTGTCTCCATCCTTGGAGGTTTTCAAGACCTGGCTAGATAAAGCCCTGAGCAACATGGTCTGCTCTCATAACTGACCCTGTCGGAGCAGCAGGCTGGACTAGAGGCCTCTGGAGGTCCCTTCCAACCTGATATTTTCCTATGATTCTGTAAATATTGGTGAGTTCTTCAGGGCGCAAAGGGATCTTTCTCCACCCACTAGGTTAGGAGCAGTGACTGAGTGGCTTTCTATAAGCTACCTTTAACACTACAAGCCCTTACAAATCTCCTCCAAGAAAAATGGGAAAGTCTAAAGTCTACCTGTAACAAAACTCCATGGATCATAAGAGATGCTCATCTTTGGATGTGGCCAGGACAATGTTGACACTTAGAATTCATTGGCTTATAGCTAATGCAGCTTATGTCCTTGCAGAAGCCTAAGTTTGTTTCTTGGAGATTGTTTCAAAATATCCAACAGAAAAATTAAAGTAAATGAATTTTGTGTTCTCATAAGGATGGAAAAGAAGCAAGATCCAAACTAAGGCCCTTGAGGTCAATGGAAGGATTATGTTGGCTTCAGCAGACATTGTTTCATCCCTAATAATTTTTCTCTTGTGCTCTTTTCTCTTAGTGCTGACAATCTAACTGTGTGTTGTGGAGGACAAACTGAAAAACTGAGACGAAAGATATAGGCTATTAGTAAGTCTTTCCATTTTCTTAATTATGCAGATCATTTCTTAAACTAATATTTTTCTCTTTATGCAGAAAAAAGTGTTTAAAGTTACTGTTTTCACTACGAAAAAAAATTGGGTTAAGGTCATGGAAAATCACATTAACTATTTTTCAGCCTATAACGAGCTCCACTATCCTGTTGTCAGATCCTGTATATCTCCAGTTTGTCAAAATATTCCCATAATCATGACTAAAAGTGAGCATTGGTTGTACTCTTGGATATAGAGAACATTACAGAAAGACTAGGAGTATGGACTGGCTATTAGCTGCAAGTCTAGAATATGGCTGTTATCATTAAAAAAGGCACAGAAAAAACCAACAAGTTCTGGATAACAACATGAAGTCATGAAGGGGTAATTCCAATAACCTCAGTTTACTGAGTTCCTGATACTCTCAAATATTAAATTATTCTCAATTATTTGCTCATAACTCATTTATACAGCACAGACTATACCTGACCAGAGCCTTTTATATTTTACTTTATTTTTTTAGTTTTAGTTAGTCATGCTAATGTTTCACATTAAATCACAGACTTGTACCTGCCATATCATAATGAACTGAGTAGTTTGGAACAAGTTTCATTAAGGTTAATATTAGCTGTATAACAGTTCTTAACAGCCATAAAAATGGCAATGAATTGGAAAATATGAGTTTCAGCTATGGAATATTCAAGTCAACATGGTATTTAGCATTATATCAGAGCACTGAAGTGAACCATATATTATGAAGGTTTTTTTTGTGATTATGGAAAGAAATATGAACAATTTATGATTTTCACAAATAGACTGGAAGGACTACATTTGAAGGACTGAACTTCCTTCTTATTTGGTATTTAGACCAAATAGACACTTGCATAAGTAATACACATGCCCAAGTATCGCAGTTAGTAAAGAAAGTGAGTACATATTTAGTGATGTTTCCTTATGGCAAATTTGTTGAAGCCTTTGACAAAGGAAAAGTCAATATTTGCTTGCCACGATACAACTAAGAGAAGAATTATTCAGATGCACTTCTCTTATAGAAGGGCAGAACAGAAATGGTGTATCCCAGGGAGCTGGACTGTGCAGAGTACCTACAAAAAGTGCTTGCCCAAGAAAAAGCCTTAATGAAGTCTGCTGTGTCCTCTCTTCCTTTCATTGCTCATTTAGCTTCTTAGCTTTTTGTTCCTGACCAACATCCTTCCTAATTTCAAGAAACGATCAATGGTATTGAAACAAAAACACAGTAAGAATCTCGGAGTTCTTTACTCACTTCCCCATCTGATGGGTAGGGATGAAAGAAGTTTAACCACTCCAGACCTCTGATTGCCCTTTCATGTACCCCTCACTTAGTTCTCACTAGTGATTGCTGCCGCATACTGTCCCTTCATAAAAAGACCTCTAGAGCCCTCTGTTCCTGCTCTGATGAATACCATGAGATGACATGACCCTGTCAATCACTGCAATATTGAAATTTGAAGAGTTCAGTAAAAGTGGAAATCAGATGAGAACATTTGGTGTTAGTTTATGAGAGATTTGTAAAGAAAAAAAAAAATCTTCCAGATGTTTGTTTGTATGAGTCTGGATACACTTTCACAGGACAACACATCCAGTACCCAAATCAGTAGAATAATTAAGCTCAGAAACAGACTTTCACACTTCATGCTCTCTAAATGAAACAGGAATAAGGGAAGAATTTCTGTTAATAAAGGTAATAGGTGTGAAACGGAAATGCAGAGATGAGTGAGATGCTGAAATCTTAAAGTACTAGTCCTGATCTATTTAAACTTGTGCTAACTCACTGACAACCAGAGGCAAGTTACACAATTCATTTACTGTAGCATGGCTTTCACTGGCTGAGCTATTTGTACAGAAGAATGCATCTTTTTTAGCTATTTCTCTCTCGAGTAGGAAGGAAATTCCAGCACAGCTGAGATCCACTAGTTCTGCTTGAAAGCAGAATAAGCTGCTATTTTGCACCAGGATGTCCATGCATATATTTATCTTTTAAGAAGCAAAGGGTACAACTCATTCAATCAACTCAGCCATTTCCATTTGCACTTTCTGGAGCCTGTTATGCACAGAGGACTTGCAGACATGTTAAAGGGCATTGCTTACAGTGTTCTATTCCAGTCTGAAATGTCAAAAAGCTTAAAATATTAATTGGTCTAAATTCCTTCCAGTGGAACTTATTTAGTCAGTCCCATCTCTAACAAGAAAAAAACCTGCATTTCAGATGCCAAAGAAGGCACAGATGTATAGTTTTGCAGTAATTTACCAGCTATGGTTTCAAAATCATCAAACTCCAGTAAAAGGTTGTTTTTTAAATATATATATATATATATGTGTAGATAGACAGATAGATACCAGTTGTCTTAAAAGAATTAACTCTTTCTTTTCTCAGGAAAAACTCAGACTAACAAACATTCCAACTTGGAAGGTAGTTTGGTTTTATCACAGTGTGTTAATACTTCTATGATATTTTAATTACATGTTCCAGTCTCACAGTCTTCACTAAGGCAGCTCTGTTACTCCTATAATGGAAGCTCTAGCTATGTTAAAAAATAAAAATAAAATAAAATAAAATAAAGATTTCAGGATTTGAAAATCATTCCATAAAATTAAAGCCCCTTTGCCAAGATTCTATACATTAGATCTCAAATAAAATATTTATCGCCAATCAGAAATATGTAATTTTGTTATTATAAAATCTGAGACGCATTATTCATGAATCTGATGTGCCCAACAAATTAGTAGGGCTTGCAAAAACTTCTCTATGGGGTCCTCCTATTTAAAGCTTCTGATTTCTCTACAGTTCCCACCCTGGGGAATAAATGCAGAAAAAAATCCATAATCACTTCCAGTTAATTATCTGATAGCTTGCATTTATATGATTGTAATCAGAATCCTATCACCCAGCTGAAAATAACACTTTGGTGGTTTTTTTTCTTTCTGTGTAGCAACCTGCTTGATCAACAAGACCATTTTCTGGTGCATATGCAAGATATAATTGCTGTAATAATTATCAGAAGATAATTAAAAAAATGAAGTGAAAAAAAGTGAAGAAGCTTTTGCTAATTAAGGGTTCTAAAACGCTAGCTTTATAGCTACCTATACTATGTACCTATAAAGAGAGTCAAGATGCCAAGCTCAAGGCTGTGGATTCCGGTACCTAGATATACAGAAGCAAGTTATTGTGATGCTGAGCATTATGATACCTGTGGTTCCTTCTTGTGGAATTGGGTTTTAGTGCTAATTTTTATGCCATGAACAGATGTCCATGAAGATCTTGAATTTTCTTAGCACTCGTAATAGCCAACTTTATATAGCACTGAAAGCAGGAGTGGTAAGGAAGCCTCCAAAACATGCTTATTTACAAATACTTCAACTGGAACAATTTTGCTATTTTCCAATCATGTCTTTCTTTGGAAAAATACAATTATGAAAATATTTTCAATTCTCTACTTGTAACAATAGGTGGCAGTAATGATATCTACATTTGTGTGTATGGACAGTGGTCTTTGGAAACACTATCAATTTTGGTTTAGAGCAATAGATGTAATAGATATTGTTATCCTGGGTTGAAGAAAATGGCTATTTTAAATACAATAATCCTATACTGAGCCTTTCACATTTCTGGGTACATGTAGACAGATAATAGTCATCTTTGGCTAGATTTAGCCCCTGAATTTATTTGCATAGATTCTAGATTAGAATAAAATAGCAACAAGGAATATTTCAGTGGATGCTGCTTCCTGAAGATTCAATATGATTTTATCACAGAGGTAATTACATTCTGTAATTGCAGGAAAAATAGATGAAGATTCTAATGTACTATAACCCCCCCTACTGCTAAAGCTTCCTAATGTTAGAAAGATTTGTTCAAAGGAGAAAGTGAACCAGTACTTTGCCTCCTATGTATTTCATCGTGTAATGTCTCAGAGATTGAGGCTGGAAAGCATCACTGCAGCCATATAAATTGAGATTTTACATAACAAAAACCATAGAGTGCTCTCCAGAATTCCTGCTGTGGACACAGAGGTTCTCTTCCAAGTGAACATTATCCAGTACAATAACTTGCAGGCAATCTAGTCGTTGGTTTAATCTTGCTTGAAGGACCCAAAGCAATGAGAAATTTTCCACTTCCTTTGCTAGAATTGCATTCTAGTACCAACACTGGACATCACCCAGGACTAGAGCACCAGGACTGCAGGGTAGCTTTGAGGGGGGCCTTGAACAGCTGTCGGGTTACAGACAATGCCAAAACATCATCATATTTCAACCTATGTTTTTAGAAAAATGTGATACTAAAAAAAGAATGAATAAACTCTTTTTAGTTGAATGCTCAGCTTCAGTGTATAAGTAGGAGTCACGTGGAATCACCATGTATCAGTAATATTTTGATAACTTCGCAGCTGATGGCTTAATCTTTTCTGTGTTGTAGTTTCAAGTATTGCTGAGACATTCTGTGTACACAGGGACAAGGGTCACACTCCGATGCATGAATCAGCTTTTGAGAATAGATGACCTCTCTGATAACCACGGGAAGTGCACAGCTCATTAGACGCAGGCTGGAATTCAGCTTTGGAAAGCATTTTCTGACCCAGCAGAAGAGTACGTACATTGTGATGGTGATGCTTCCTTCATCAGAGGAACCATGCGAGAACTTCTGACCGGGAGTAAGGGGAAGACCATGCTCTGCATGTGCTCTGCCAACAATTGCATGAATATCACTCTCCTTCCAGTAAAAGAGATAGGCCCTCTTCCAACACAGGCAGAAATCCCTGTGTGAGAGTAAATGAGAGCAAGAATTGATGACATTTGTCCCCTGCCTAAAGATAAATCAGGAGGAGCACAACATTACTGACAAGCATGCCTTGCTTTATCAGTTGTAAAAAAGCCTAACATGGAAAGTCTGGTGTTTTGCAATGACTAAAATTCATATAGCTGTTCCATTATTGTCACTGCATGAAATATGGAATAGATCCATTCAGATTTATCAGATCTCCAAGAGTTTGCTCAGCTTATCAGACAAACTCAGAAAGAAAATATAAAGAGTTCCAAACACACGTGTGCGTAAGAAACTATTCCTGAATCAGTCACTGCTTGCAGTTTATAATTGCTGTAAAATATCTCTAAAATTTGGCTGAAAAGCCCTATCAATTTCTATATACAGAAGTCTGTCAGAACAGCAGCATACATAATAGTAATACATGAAGGAAACAGATGTTAAATAATGTATATCAAAGTGCGATACATGCTAATATATTCAGTGCTGCCTGACTGGCTGGCAATTAAAGTACAGTATGGTGAGATGGGCTTCACGTGCAGGTAGGGAAGGTGACAGCAGCTTCCAAAGGCTGAAGGTTTTCAGCGAGTGCCTGGGTGGGAATTCCTTTGAAGTGACACAGTGAAGATCCCCTTCAAATACATTTTCTGCTGATCTGAGCTTCAGCAGTGTGATCTAGCCAGGAGTGGGTCTATAGATTGGCAAGTAGAATACAAATGTGTCATGTAGTGATGCTATGTTGTTCTTTCAGATCTGAAACCCCAAATATTAGCAGGAATGTCAGACCCCCAATTACCTTTACCGCTGCCATCATTTCCTGCTGGGTAATGCCCACAACATGAGAACCGTAGTTATAAGTACTTGGGCCTTTATTCCTCGAAATGACCGCCTTAGACACAACCAAGATATATCACAGAGAAGAGGCTGAATATGTTCCACAGCCAAGTGAGCTTTGCCATCCTGCATATGGCTGGCTTTAGAGTTATGATATATGTAAAGTGAGCTGCATTAATCAGACTTGGAGGCACAGAGTATATGCCTGAAAAGAAAACCACAGATATTTTATTAAAAAAGCTGACCTGCTCCCTACCTGATCTGTCAGAAGCAGCTGGCAAGTATTCTTGTGAAATCCACCAGCAGAGGGATTAATTCTAAGTAATAGAGGGGCAAATATCTGATTTTATGCTGTACTTGCTCCTGCCAACCAACCTTTAACACTTCAGACATAAGTCTCATGACACTTCTCTATCTCCAGCCTCACCTGTCCTGGGAAGGAAAATAATAAATTACTTCTAAGAATAAGTATGAATGCTTTTAAAAAGGAAAATTTACTAAGAAAGTCCCAGAGTAATAGGTATATGTGTTCTTGGAGACTGCTATTTAAGATAGATGAGGCCTGACAGTATACAACATTTGACCCAAAACACAACCCATATTCCATTATGATATCTTTTAAGAAGACTTTCTATTCTAAGACAAGTAGACAACATATAGCTTAGAATTAAACAGCTATTTATTCCAGATTCTCTTGAAACTGGATAAGGAATAAAACATTTGCAATATTAGCTGGGGTCACAGACTGTAGTAGTAGCAACATCCTGGTTAAGATTACTAGACCAGAACACAGTACAAGTGAAAAAGTAGACTCTATGCAGAGAAACTGTCATTACAGTAATTGTTAGTCCTGAAATTATTATAAGGATTATTCTTGCTACTTGTTCAATTGAAATTAGGGATGGGATTTAGCTCAAAAGATACTTAGATTAGGTTATTTGAGTGTAAATTAGGTGTCTATATTCCTATTTATAGGCAATGGAAGTCTAGCCAACACAGTCACTGGAGTGTGAAGAACCAGAGAGATGACTAAATGTCTATTTTTGGAGGAGCTGAATAGCTTTTTAGATTCCACTGAGTGTATTGACTAGGTATCCACTTGCTACATTGGGATTCTAGACAACCAACCCAAATATAGACACCTATATTTAGATCTTGGTGAACTGTGGAATGTGTTTTTAAAAACATAAGAAAAAACTTGCAGGATGCACGGAATTATGAAAACAACGGGGAATGTTTCTGAGTCAAATTATTGTAATGTGTTATCACAGACTCACAGGCAGGTTCTGCAGGAGTCACGCTTCTGGTGCTCTGCTTAATTTCACGCAATGAAGAATACAATCGTTCACACACAATCACAGAATCACAGAATCACAGAATCGCTGAGGTTGGAAGGGACCTCTGGAGATCATCTAGTCCAACCCCCCTGCTCAAGCAGGGTCACCTAGAGCACATTGCACAGGAAACACAGGCAGGCAGGCAGGCAGACAGTCTAGGAACTCAACAACAACAACAACAACAACAATAAGAATCAAAGAAAAATGAGGTGAAATGCAGCAAAGCAGTTACTTACATTAATCT
>NW_020450719.1:600768-710366 GCF_003343035.1 Apteryx rowi | reverse complement strand
CTCGTGGGTGCATCCCATCAGGGCCCATGGATTTGTGGGTGTCAATAAATTGTGCCATAACTAAAATAGACTGCATGCCTAAGAATTTTCTTAGTTGGTGGCATTAAATAGAATATCCTCCTCATTTGTTGCAGGAAAGTCTCTGAGTGTCTGCCCAACCTTCTGACAGAGTGAGTTTATGTCAGGGATGTTGGAGGAAGGAGCAGGGGTTCCTTTATTCCCCACCAGACTCGTGATCATCTCATGCCCAGCCATCCTCAGCATCCAGAGAGGACCAGGTGCTGCCACACAGAGCTCTTCTTAAACAGCTGGAGCCACCTTTCATCTAGGGGAGACAATCCTGTCTGAAGGAATGAAACTGGTGATCAAGTATTTCTTAGAAGGGAAGAAGAGCAGGCAATGACTGAGCACCATTGTTCTTCTCACTAATTAAATAATTACTCTGGTGTGATGTATATGTTCAAAAATCTGGACAACTCAGGCTTAATAATTCTTTTTCTCAGCTTTAGATCTCCTACATTGTATTTTTTAACACTTTATCTTCTCTTCCAAAAATCAAACATTCAATAATAATGATAGGATAAAAGACTGTTGGCTGGAAATGGGCGGCTTTGCCTGTATGTTCATAATTTTTAGTTTCAGCTGTAAAGGTACTGTGGGAGTCAGGGAAATAAGCTAGCATTTTAATTAGTGTTGAACTCTGTGTACATGTGTAAGTGCATGTGTCTGCGTGGGGGTCTGTCTGCAGAGTATTTCTACATCTGTGAGTAGATTTGCAGACAAAAGTTGAAAGAACACTGTCAGGGGAAAATTCTGCAGTATCTCCAGTTTAACAGAGGCAAGCTGTGAGTCTCTGTAGATTTTAAAGTCATAACTCTAGATAATTAATACATTTAATTAGCATAAAAGTTTACAAATGCAGCATTCTGGCAATAGGTTTTCACCTCAGAACGTCTTGCTAAGTGACTATATTGGTAATTGTTATTGATTATTAACAGTAAGTCAGCTATTGCTGATTGATCTGCATTCAAAACAGATGCCTGCTACTCCTTGAGTAAACCTGTTGATCATGTATTTTTGAAGAGGATCATCTGTAAATTTTTATAACAACTTGCGAGAGCAACGTAGCAAATCTAGGACTGCATTTCTCCACATGAGCACCTCTTCTGGGAATACACAGGAGAGATTATTTTTCACGCCAGTGTATTAACTCCTATCTGCATAAAGAACTCTGGGAGAGATTTTTCAGGGTTGGCAAATAAAGCTGTTCGACACCGACGATAACCAAGAGAGATATATTCAAAATCAGTCAGTCTTCTGTTAGCCTTAGCCCCCAACTCAACAGCTGTATGTTGGCACATACCCCCATTTCCCCTATTACTCCCCTCCTCCACTTCATAGAGCATCTCGCAGCTTCTCCACACTCCCTTCACTCACTCCTGATTTTGAGTTTCAGAGACTGTTCCTTTCTCCTGGCAGATTTCTCACTGACCATGCTCCATACCGCGTTCTGCACTCCCCAGTCCTCAACCTTCCCAGTGCTTCTCTGGCATTTTTTTCCTCTGCACTTCATACAAGAGTCCCCTCGGTGTATTCAGCTTTTATCCACCCTCTGTAAATGCCTCAAAATTATCATTTTCTCATTCCAAGCTACTTCATCGGTGCTTCCCTTATTCCTTCTCCGGTTCCCTGCCACCAAAAATTTCCCCAAGCTCTTGAACAGAGAGATGATGTACTTTTTCTTCTTGGTACTCTAGAGTTCACTTGTCTTACCACCAATTTCTTTTCCTCTTGCTAGTGGCTCTTCAAGCAGTAGCTGCTCAGTTATCTGAAAAATCAGCCATTTTCACTGAAGCTCCCAACTGTGAGCTCATGGGCCAGACATTCAGAGCTTAGCATAAGATTGTCAGACCAGTGTCAGTTTGTTTTCCTGACACTGTTTAAAAAATCATACTTTTTGCTTGGTTATTTTTCTTGTGGTGTTTTTTATCATTCATGAAGTTTTTTATCATTCCAATTCCATTGCAGACCATTTGACATTGAATGATAACAGCTACAAAAAAGATGAGATTTTAAGCCGTCTTAGTTTTTACCAAAAACTAACAATGTTTGGAGGTCGCATAAAGCCAAAGAAAAATATGCTTTGAACTTTAAAATGCTTATGACCTGAACTAAATCTGACAGCAAAATAGAAACAGCATCTCTATATAGGAAGAGGGCCCACAGTTGTATTATAAGAAACTCTTATTTATCCTTTAAAGGACCTGTGCTCATATTTAAACATCCAGTCACACCCCCCACCACCTCCAAAGAGTGCAAAATATGCAAAAAGAGAGAATATCACTCAAAAAAACAGGAGACTATAAGATGATTACACACAGAATAGTCACTGTGAAGGCAAAAAATAAATGACAAGAAGTTCAAGAAGCTGTTTCTATCTTTAGACTACAAAGCAACAACCTCTGCATTCTACATTCAAAACTGTGCCAAAGTTTCTTCTATATAACAAGATCAACAAATAAATAAATGAATTAAAAATGGTAGCCACTGGAGAGAGGTTATTTCCTATTCATGTTAGTCCGACTACAAGAATGATTTTGATCATGGTATAATGAATGACTGAATTCACCAGAATCTATCCCAACGAACTTCAGTTCATTAAAAGTGCACTGTCTACCTAGTGCTGTTCCCACCTTGAGGAAGTTCAGCATGTTCACAAGACTCCGGTTTAGCAAAGTCCTTTCCCTAAGAACATACATAACCTTGCTGAGCGTAAGGGCACTGTGACTGCTGAATCGCAGGCCTGCCTCATCTCCTTTGCAGAAGGAAAATGTGAATTGTCCCACGGGGTCAACAGGAAATTCCCCCCAGGGATCAGTGTGCGTTGCGTATGCACATGTTGAAAGAAGCTGAGATGCACTAGTAGGACTATCCTACAGCATCAAACTTAGCTGCTGTGTTTTCTCCACTGTAAAACCCATCCAAGGGAGTTGGTACTGGTATTTGCAGAGGACACAGAAATATTTGAAAGCAATTTTTAGGGAATGCCCTGATGAGCTCCCGGATGGGAAAGAGAGAATAAATGCAAGAGGAAAAAAAGAAGTCAAGAAAGCAACTTCAGCAGAACAAAACTCTCAGCAATCAGTATCTTAATTACAGTTCTTGCCTACCAGATGAAACGTTTTGAAAGGTGAAACTCCCTCAGGTGATCAGTGCTGTAACTCCCACTCTTTCTGAACCCTCCATACATCTGCTAAGTGAAAAACTGTACAACTCAAACCACTCTCACCTGGAATCTCAGAATTGTCCTGAAAGCTGCTCAATGAATTTCTAAGAGAGGAAGAAAGCTTAAACTGGCAATATCCTTTAATGAAATGTCTTCTACCACATCATGGACAATATATTCAGTTCCTGAGTCATAAAAAACTACTGCAGTCATAAAAAATTAATGTAAATGTGCATTTTTTGCCTTAAGTTTTTGTTATTTTGCCATATATTAAAATGAAGCTTACACTGTGAGGAAATCTCCAAGGGAATGATAGAATACTCCAGTGTTGCTCATCCAAGCTGAAGAGGTGGTGCAATCATTAAAGCAGAAACAGGCACTTGTACTGCTACTGGTTTATACTTTGCTCAACCTGAAGTTTACCACCTTCTTTTTTCATATTCTTTTCCCCCATCTACCTAACTTTAGTCAAAGCTTTTAGATTTCTTCACTGAATGCAAACAAGAATGACTCAAACACATTGCATGCAAATCTGCAACTTTACTAGAGAGAATATGCCTGTGCAGAGCCACGATGAGTGATACCAGGTGAAATTTCCAAAGTGCTAGTACCAAACATTTCAGAATATTTTTAGAATAACATTAATACTAATCCCTTCGGAGAAAGAATTGATGTAGTATCAGAAGGGTTTGGGGTCTCATTCTCTCCCCTTTCATTCAGACCTTGCTTCACTGCTAATTTGATCTTCCTGGTAAGAGGAGTGTTGGCTCATCCCCTCCTCCCCTCACAGCTGGAATGGGGAGGCTAGGGAAGTTGCACCATCCTGGCTCTGAGAGGGGAAGCATGCAATTAATGTTGTGGATACTGCAATGTCTCTCTAGAATAAGGGCCTAATCATTTGAATTATTTATTCAATGTTATCTAAAATTCATTATTAATACTTGTAATTATTATATTTAGAATTACAACACCAATGTGCTATCCATATGGTGGTGCTCACTAGTATACAGGAACTAAGAAGACATGCTGTACTAAAACCATTTCCAGCTTTAAAGCAACACCAAGAAATTTGTAAAAGATTTCTGCAAAAGAAAGATGGTTCTGGTAACACTCACCCTGCACTGAGCAGGAAGATACTAGTAATATCCTAAAGCAGAAAACTAGCATAATGCAGATCGTATTTGTGTATGAAAACCTGAGATAATCTTGAATATAGGGCAGTGCTTCAATTCTGTCAGAATCTCCTACTTCAGTGTATGAATCTATGAAAATGATTCATGATCAAAATTTTAATAGCAGGGTGGGGGAGAAAGGAAGGAAGGTGACCATTTAATTTCATTATCTATCTATGGAATGATAAATTGTGGAAATGAGGGACACGTGTAATATTTTAATATATATCATATGTCCTGCAGGCTACCTATATAACACTTTGCTTTGTAAAAGGTAGGTTAACACAAAGGGATTATTAAAAAAATCCAGAAGGATAGGAAAAAGAATAACACAGACAGGGTAAGGCAGCCGTTGTAGATGGGGGTGCACTCAGCAGAAACTAGAAGCAATTCATAGGCGAGTAGCCCTAGAACAAATGTAAAGGGCTTTGAGAAAGCCCTCAGGCAGACAGACAGAAATGAAAAAAACAAAACACTGATATACTCCCTGCCAGACTGACTGGCAAATGGGAGATGCAGAGCTTGGAGCCAGTGAACTGGTGTATAATACCCAAAAGGATATTACAAGTTCCCTTGAAGCATAGTCTACAAAAAAGAGTGTACTGAGCTGAGGTATCCTACCAGATACTTGCTGTTATCTCCAGTTCTCTGCTTAAGATGCAACTATCACAGTTTCTGCAGCAGTAAGCTCTTTGGCAAGGTAGTGGCTTTTTGTTGCCCATTTTCAAGCCAAAATTGTGCCTCATGGCATGACAGGGAGGCTGAATTTGGTTGGCCCTCAGTTTCTCTACACACTTGGAAATGAAACTGCTTCAGAATAAAGAGTGGGATAGGCTCAGTAGGACTGATTTCTGCTGGTATAAAAGCTTTTTAATCCTGTTAATGCCCATCTCTCCAGCACGAGTTACTACTATTGGTTCTGCTTCTTTCCAAGAGTTTCAGGTTCACAGGATGCTTCAGAATTGTAAGTAAGGATGCAAAAGGGAGGTAGCCTTGAGCTGCCTTGAAAATTAAGAGAGAAATCTCCTAGTTTGCTCTCTTCCACTCACTCTGAGGATTGATCTGAGGACCTTTCCTGTGTCCTCGGCCATGAACCACATAAGTAGTTATGGTCTCTATGGAAATGCTTTGGTTGCTCCAAGAGAACCGTGTTCTCCAGTAGTAGGGAGTATGGAGCTACAATTAATAGGAGCAAGTCAGACATGTAGAAGTCTACAGGGATGGTATTGTGATTTTAGAAATTTAGAAAAAGCAGCTTTTCATGTTAATTGTGTTGGTTGCAGTTAAATGACTGTGAGGTGAGAAAAGATTCAGGAAAAAAAGTTAAATAAATGTGTAAAAAATTAAAACAGAATTCAGATAAAATTCTTTGCAATTATTTATAGTTGTGTTTTAGAAGAACTAGTAAGATCGATGCTTATCATTGATATATAACTTTTTCTCTTAGATGCATGTTGTACGTTCATCTAGGACCAGATCTATGCCTTGTGGGTGTGTGACCATTTATACAATTGCAGCCTGTTTTTAAAGAGAAGCAAGCCATAAGAAAACCTACTACAATGATAAAACTTTCTACACACTTCAAATTCTGGCATCATTGCTTTAATTTCTTAGTGAAGGAGACTTGTTCTCTAGAGCTCAATCCAGCACATAAAAAGTTGGAATGGGATTAATTTCAGTTTTCTTTGGCCACTGGAAATTTGTTATCTAATGTAAGCTAGTTGGCCAGGCTTAATTTACAGATCAGATTTTCCCTCTCCTGCCATATATGTCTACAATGATAGCCTGAATCATTTTGTGAAGTTATCTGCATCTCTTTATAGACTACAGGGACTCTCAGATTACTAACTTTGACTGGGCACCTAAGTTTTAGATGATGTAGAGCTTGTGAGATGACATTTCCTTGGCTAAACAAAGTATTTCAAGCAAGCCCATTGTCACAACTTTGCAATAATGAGGCGAAGGAGCATGGAAGAAATCCTCCTTTCCCTGTTCTCCCATGCAGGGTTGAGCACCAGCTTCATCTATTCACTTGCAAACTACCAGGAACAAAACAATTCTCTGTTGATGGCAATATGTATCTCTCCTTAATGGGGTTTGAAAGTAGGCAGGCAGGGCATGGCAGGATTTCTTCTGGTGCCCTTTCTTCTGGTATTTCTCCTGAGTGGAGAAGGGCGAGCACACTATACACACAATACAAGAACGCATCAGTGCCAATGGCAGAACTGGACCATCTGATGGGGCATCAAGTGTCTTAGAGGGTTCTCATGTCCCTTCCTTGATAGTAACCTATCATTAATAACCTAGTCTGTGGATATTGCAATCTCAGCGTGTTTTCAAAGCAACTTCATTTGTTTGCAGTTTGTCATCTGATAAATGAAATAATTTACTATTTTTACTGTTGCCAAACAAAAGTAAAAATAATTTGTTTTTGTAAGTAAAGAACTCCCTTCAAAAGTTGAAAGGCTTGTTCTCTGCATATACATATCTTGTGATATCTAATTCTTTTTTAAGGACTCAGCTGAAATTTAAATACTTTTTGTACCTAGAATTTGTAAATCACTTTCTCTTTGATCAGTGCGAGTTCATAAGCATTCGGCAGGTTTTCTGTGCTTTGTGGCTTGTATGGCTTTTCTTTTTTATCTGGTTTTGATACATTTTCTAATTTGCTTCTCTTACATGACATTTCTCAGTTCCTGCAGTTTGTTCTTGGAAATAATGAGGGCTTGCACTTGTTTAAAAAACACAGTAAAAAGAAATGGGAGAGACCTGGGGAGACAAATCCAGAAAATTCAGTGAATAGGCCTCTTAACCTGTCATGATCCTTAGCAGGACATATGAATAATAGCCACACTCTGGTTGTTTTTTCCCATGTCATCGACTCAAGATTCTTCTACATTTTTTCCTCATGCTTACCAGCAAGAAAATGAATGTGAGTTCATTTCAGTGTGAGCTGAAATCCATAAGGAACTCTGTCCTTTTAATATGTCCTGATAAACCTCAGGATAGCACTGTTCTGCCTGTGACATCTCTGAAAATTGATAAAAAGGGAGAAGGCTCTATTTTCAAATAAATCCCAAAGTTATTTGCTGCTGACATGCTAAATGGACAATTTCATGAGGGAACCTTTTGAATAAGAGCTTGTTCTTTTGGTGTATGGCACCACAGGTAAAACTGGAAAGGCTCGCTTTAAAGAGAGAGGACTTAATCATTTAGACATGTTATTTCACCAAACTGCTGGATGCCTTGAAAGGCTCAAAGGTAATGAACAAACAGGAATCTTCTCCACTGTAGCACAGTGTAGCAGTGTTCAACTAAGAGTACACCTCATCTAGCTGGTAGCAGCAAGATACTCTTATTCTGCAGTGGATCAGCTGGCAGAGTGAAACATGATGCTCAGTTTGCCACCATTTTCCATTAGCTGCTACCTATCCTACTGAATAGCTATTCAAAAGCAGAACTTGCAGGTATGTGAAACAGAGTGGTGATTACACTAACCATGCAGGACAGACCTGTGACACTGAACAAACCCTAAGCGTATTGTGCTTCAACCAAAATATATATAAAATCGGGCATCCAGATCAAACAGTTTGTTCAGCACACTAAAGTGATGCTGGAACGTTATTGTAATTTCCTTTCCAGACACCTGCCACATCCAGCCTCATTCTGACCAAAGCTTGGCTTCTGATGAAGCCAAATGAAGCTGCAAAGTTGTAAGGGCGATGCAGTTAACACTTGCCCCCTTAGAAAGAGAAAATGTGTTTCTATCAGCATGAAGCATGTTACTTGGAAGCACCCTCAGTGCCACAGGCCTGGCGCTGCTCCGAGCCGGGGCTCGAGCTGCAAAAGCCTCCTGGGAGACACCATGTCTCCACTACGGCTGGAAGAAATAGCTGAATGAAATTGTGCGGCCTACTTTAGTGAGGAAGCAGGTGGTTTTATTAAAATGTATGAACAGCAACATTTGTCAAAGGAGGAGGCTGAGTTACTCGTGTCTGAAATAAGTTTATTCAGCCTTTGATGGGAAAACTTTTATCAAATACATTATTCAATGGTATTATACAACCAGCACTAGAGAGAATATGTTTAGTCATACAGTCCTGAAACTTGCTGTCAGCTAATATAGAGTGCCGAATTTGGTCCAGCATTAGGGAGTGAATGAGACCATGTGAATTACCAGAAGCCTTTCTGTACATGCTGGATCCAAGGGTCTATAAGAAGTACTGGTCAGGAAGCTTTTAAAGAATTATTTTTTATTTAAAAAATAAGGATAAAATTATTATAGCAGGACTGTGGGGAAATAGGGGTTTGTGACGTAAAGCACAATTTAGAGATGTCTCAATATTAAATTAGCTATTGTGCAAGTTAAGTGAAAATTTGCCTAGAGTAGTCTTTGGATCATAGCTTGACAATGGTAATTTCTTTCTTTTTAAGTATTTGTAATTCTGGCTGGACACTGATGTAAAGGCAAACATTTGTAATAGAGCTACAAGTGAGAGAGAGAGCAGCGTTCATTCTTGTGCCATAATAAATAAGACCACTATTGTAGGACTGTGCATGAAAAATATGGATTTATATATGTGTGATTAATGAAAAATTATGATTTTTCACAAATACACCACAACAGTAGTCCTTCTTACACTATATGGTTAAAGTTGTCAGGGAAGAAACACTACTTCTATTGCTGAAATGGCTGCCACATTCAAAAATGCAAAGCTAGCTATACCAGCAAATTTTTTGCAGCAACAAATGCAGACGGATAGTATGGCAACTCCAACAGCAACCGGCTTAACACAGGTCTAGACACTTCTACATGCATTCATACATGCCTGACAATTCCTTGTCGCGCCACTGACACTTCCTTTCATAATAAATTCCTGGAGCTGCGGAGCTGCAGCTTAATCATGAAAAAACAATTCTGTCGTCACCAGATGTAATAGTAATGGAAACCTGTACACATTTCCTACACATCTGTAAATACTGAGGAGGAGTTAAGTTCCTGACTCACACACCATATATTCAACTCTTTATAATACTGCAATTTGAAAATCCATCTACCCAGTCCGATGAATCATTCAACTATTCTTTCTTTGTAGCACAGACAAAATTTAGTAGGGGGCTCTCTCAACGGCTTAGTGACTCACTAAACCTTTTTTTTTTTCTTTTTTTTTTTTTGCTACCAGTGCACTCATTTAAAAGTGAAAGGTCTAATACAGTTTTGTAGGTGAACATGCGAATGCTGACTGGTAGGACTTTGGCACAAAGGTATTGCTGAGGTGTGCTACCTTGAGGTGTAAATACCAATCAGCTCATTGGTGCAGTCTCTGATGGGGCGGTATATTTGCAACAGTAAAGTAATGGCTACACGTTTCTTCACTGTGCAACACTGCTGTCTTAGCTTCTTAGCCAATTTAAATCAGCATTGCGCTTTTGATGCCGGTTAAGATATGCCCAGCAGAATTACATTTCAGTTTGCAGCTGAGATGAGGCAGAAGGTGAAATGTGCTGGGACTTTCCTGACTAAATGTTCATGCCATGTTCACTGGCACTTGGATCATTTGGGGTTTTATGCTAATTGGTGGGAAGATGGGAAACAACAGGCTCCTCATGCTACAGCTGGGTGGTTTGGGCAAGAAGCTGTGAGGATGGAGAGCCACATTCAGCTCTCAGGTCTGCCCTGGTCTTCTAAAGCGCAGCGGAGTCCTGAACCAGACCTTTCACATCCTAAACAAGAATCCTAACTAACCAGCGAGTGACACCGCCTGCAGGCTAAGAAACTGGTGTTTTAACACAATTTTGGTTTGGTGAAAACTTTCAGTGTGGAATGAAAACAAAAACCAAACCCCAGAGTTTGCCACCGACTGGAGCCAGCAACTTCCATGGCGTCTAGCTGCTCCTGGGACCCTGCAACTTTCACACTTACCTTGGTGCAAATCAACAATTTTTGAAGTCAGTGGAGTTAATTTATAATACAACTAGTGCAAAAAAGAATTAACTTCTTAGCATTCATGATCAAGTAATACAGAAATGAACAAAAGGTTCTTTCCATCTGGGTTTTGCTCAGCTTTACAGTTGGACCATGACAATGCAGACACTGTCGTGAAAACTTACAGTCACAAACACTTGGATCTGGTCTTTCATTTTCTCAAGACATTTGCCACCTTATTTAAGCTGCAGGCTTAGTAACAAGTAACAAAATACAAGTTTTGATTAGAAACTGGATTCTCTCATGAATGTTTTGACAGCTTATTTGCATAAAATTTCTCATCATTAGAATGAGGATGAGAAAAACTCTCATCAGTTTGCTTTTCACCAAGAACATTCCTTAAGGCATAGAAACAAAGGTCAGATGAAATTCTGAGCTTGTCTTTTTAAAACATTCCCTAAGAAAGGAAAACATATGCAGAATACATGGAATTGTACTGAAATAAAAACAGTATGCTGAGAATACAAGATTGCAGAAAATGCTTGCAACATTTGTGGGAGTTTTAATTGCAAGCAAAACAACAGTTGCAGTGTTTATTTGAATTTTTTTTGAATTTGAATTTTTGTCTTGTGCAATTTCAGTAATACGGACAACCACCTGCCTCTGTACCTCAGAGTGTATAAATTTCTTATTAATCTCTCCCTCTTCAGAAAGTGAAATCATAATTTTTATTAGCTCTTTACTATGAAATCATGAGACAGCTCTGCTAGGTGGACAGGATGACAACTCTCAATTAAGACATTTGGAGGAATTTATTTACATTGGTCACTGGTAGATCTATGGTTCAGATGAGTTCATTTTGGTCTCTGATATTCACATCCAGCTATGGTGACTCACAAAACTGATTCTTTTCCTATTCATACCACCGTAAATCAAGGAGAAATACAGCCTAAAAAGGCGAAATTCAGCCTAAAAATAGAAAAATGGAGCAGGATCAAGACCATCATTTTATAATTCCACAGTTGCTGTGCTAACATCATAAAGGTCCTCACTCCCCTACCTTAATTAAACACAGAATTGTTTAAGGAAAATAGACAAATTGTTTAAGGAAAACAGACAGACCCTGATGCTTGACAATTTTTTGGACACAAATACTGTGATTACTTTAAATTCTTGAAAAGCAGTAAAAAGAGAAGATGGTTGTAATCTAAAAAAAGCACAAAAAATACACCACCTACTGCTGGTGCAATTTATTTCTGTCTATTTCTCTTATTTCCCTGCCTCTTCTCCTCCTTTTGACCTTCGAGCAGGTTCAGGAAGCTAACAAATTATTCTTCATTCTCAGCCTTTGGTTTTGTGACCTTTTCCTGATGTTTCATGTTGTGGTATGAAATTGTTGCACTGAATTATAACATTTGTGTGTTCAGGCAGATTGGGACACTGGAGAATTAAAAATAAATTAAAAGCAGCCAGGAGGCTGTTACATGTTTTACGTAGTGTTTAAAAATCATACATGATAGTATGTGATCAAGAGAAAATAAAAGGTAGTATGAGAAGGATATGCATGGAAATGGGGCTACTGAATGGCTGACAGAAGAAAAAATACTTAAAAAAAAAAACTTTTTAGAGCCAAATTCTACCCTTGGATACCTTTGTGCAACAATGAAAACTTTCGAATGGGTGTACAGGTTTTGGATAAACAAAACTATATAATCAGATGCAAGATAAAATTCCCATGCTCTGCCAAAAGCAAGTAGTCCATGCCTCAACTAAAATCCACTCACCTGTGAATGATGTGGTATCTCTGCAAATAATCCAGGGAAAGTGCCAGCTCACAAATGTACAGCTTAACAGTTCCTTCGTTAAAGTGGACGCTCTGCTGCAGATGGTAACGCAAATCTCCTCCAAGCAGGAGATCAACCACCATGAACATGTCCTCTTCATCTTGAAAAGAATACCTGGAAGGAAGAGTCACAGCTGAGGTGCCATGGTCAAAGAAACAGCCGCAGCCATGCCTTGGGGGTGTCTCTCAGAAGTAGATTTGTTCATGTTAAGGCCCTAATTTGCTCAGAAGTAACGCTCCAATTTCTCCACTGCTGTATGTAACACTTGAAGCCTGCAGTCCCCACCTGTGGCCAAACTTTGATGGTGGTGGGACTCTTTGCATATTCAAGGCAAGCAGAGCTTAAACTGCTGATGTATTGCTGTCTCGATTTCTTTGACCATAGATTAACACCTGAATGTTGATGAAACAGTATTTAAAATACCTTTCAGGTTTATGGGTTTTTAGATAACTGTATACTCATTCAGTTGGCCAAAATGGCCTTCTAAATAGCAGCAGTAAAAATAAGGCCAGTGAAACACACTTAGTTTTAATACACAAACAACTGTAGCTCCCTGCGTAAGAAAAGTATCGTGGCGGGATGTGAACCTTATATCCTGGGGGTATATTCTGAATTCAGTAAATGTACGTGATGTTCTCTTATTGCGTATTCTCTACAGCTTGCAGTGTAGCTCCAAATTCAATAAGAAATAAAACTGTAATTGTACTGCCTAACATTACATATTTTTTCAGTGTACGATTTATATCTTATAAAGTGACAGAGTCTTCATGGTTATTGAGCGAATTCTTCTGGATCTTTTCCCAGAACAGCACGCTGAATACTCTGAGGTCCAAATTCTGATCTGATTTAAATCCTGTAAATCCAAAGGTATAGACAGCCAATATATAGTGTATATAGTGCTTGGGCAAGCAGGAATTTCCATGTGTTTCTACTTACCTTGGGTATGCTGCCATTGCGCTATTTTCCTCTGATCTGAGTAAACTGACAGAAACTCTCTGGTTTTCATTTCTGAATGCTGACTTTCTAAGATACAGTATTTTAAAATTCCCAAATGGGGAATGGTGAATACCTTATTTCTAGTATGAAATCACTCTTGTCTGAGAAATAGTTTTAGTATTCGTTTGGACTTAAAGTTATATTAGCTTATATCAGTTGTAGATATGAACTGCTGAGAGGTGAACCACAATGATGCCTCTTCCATCACCTTTTATCCCATGAAGTGTCTAATATATGTTGACTACAGTTTTAAATAGTCTTCCTTTCAGTTGTAAAACATATACTAAAGAAATGAAACAGAGTGGGTTCTCAGAAAATCCATACCAAAAAAAAAAAAAAAAGCAGAAAAGTCTATATTAGATTATTTTAATTGGCAGCTACATACAGTTTCACTTTTATTCCCAGGCTTGCACTTTCTGAAATGAGGCACTGCTTAGGGGTTGTCACAGATGGTTCGTTTTGAATTTAAATGCTTTCTATTCTTTCAGCACACAGCTCTGAGAAGCAAGTGTCTCTAGGTACTCTGCTCTTCTGTCGCACTTCTGTATGCCTGCCAAATGCCAGGAGGGGAAAGCCATTTTATTTGCATTAAACTTACTTCTTAATAAGTCAAATCTCTGAAACAAAATAGTAAAGTAGGTGGCGCACGGTGTCTACTCACCTCCAGAGACTCAGAATTTCATAACACAAGAAAAGAGAAGGCTTCAATTATATTCAAATTACCCTGAACATTGTGCATTGCTGAGCCTGGAGCAATCTCAAAAGGAAGCTTAAATATGTAGTTGATGTTTAAGACTTTTTTTCTTTTTTGACACTGCTGTATTTTTAAATGGAGTAGTTGTAGCTATGAACACATGTAATGAGAGAGATTATTAAAGCAGTAACTGAAGGAAGAAATAAAGTAGATTTTGTCTGGTTCCTTTCTATATTAAAAAAAAAATGAAATCAAAAGTTACAGACTGAAAACTCTGTACTTAAATGTATAAATGAAATATTGTGTCTAGTCTGGGACTAAAGAGGTCTCACAGTGTCTAGAATCATGTGATTACATGTCAGTAGAAATAGTTTTGACGCAACTCTGGTCTTGAGAAGAAAAATGCCCTGAGTCATTTCTTTAATGATTCAGCTGTCAATGGTGAAGGCAGGGTAAAGAGTGACTGTTGTGAACTTCGTTTTAAATTCAACAACTACTCCCGTTCCCGGAAAAATGATGAGCTTATTTCAAAGCGTATCCATAAATGTTTAGTCCAGATAAAAGAGCCATCAGAACCATCCAGAAATAAATGTGAAATCTTGGCCCCACCCAAGCTGGAAATGGATTTTCACTCCAGGCTTGAGACTCTGCTGATGCACTCTGATTTCTGTACAGCCATACAGCGTGCACGGCAGGGAATGGTGGCACTTTATTATTTCCCAAGTAACTTCTTGGCGTGTCTGTGAATGGCGAATGATTTAAAAGAGAGATCAAAAAGTAGACATGGAAAGAGCTGGTACTCTGTCCCATTGTGTTATGTCAGAATATACCAATATTTGAATAGTCTTAGGGCATGTCTACAGAGTCAGGTGCAGAGGGTTGTGTGCTATTTCTGCTCACATGCTGTAACAACATAAGAGCAACCACCCTGGGTCAGTCTAGAGATTTATCCAACACGACAGTCACTGAAGAACAGATGCTCAAGGAAGAGTAAAGAGCGGTATGGCAATACATAACGCTTCCCCCCAGGACTCAGCCAGCCTCCGCCCATTCACAGCTCTGGGACTTTCTGGGACTTTTTTGGCATCTCAGGGAATCTAGGTTGGGAGGACGAGAGGTGGGTTTTGTCCTGGGAGCTGCCAGACCTGTTAGTGAATGATTGGGCTCCTGCTACAACATCTCGCCTCTCAGACAAACTGATTAACCTAATTGCAATCCTTACAAACACAGCTACAAGGCTTCTAGCGGAGACTGTACCCCTGGAACAACATAATTAGAATCCAAACAGACAAAAAAAGAATGAAGCCTGCAGAGATACAAAAGTATGGCTAACGCCTGCATTCACCAGCCTTCCTGTATCTGTCACAATCTGTAAATGGAGCACAGGCCAACTTTATTTAGGCATTAAAGCTAGAATGATAGTGCACACTGAGACACAGTTCTTACTGAGCTTTGTATACTCTCTCCAATGTTCTCCTCTCTCACTTGGAGCCAGATTTTTCTTTGTTATTTATGTTGATGTATATCTGTGGTAACTCTGTTGATCCTATTGTAAGTATTGTGTATTTATACAGCTTTGGCTGAGCATGAGCTGCATATGTCCAGTTAGAAAGAAAGGTACTGTGGGTGGACATGTTCAATATACAGAGTGGACATTTTCACTCTTGCTAAATTATATTGCACCCAACACACATCACTGTGCTAATGGTATGCATATAGCCAAGGATAATGGCATTTTCCTTGTACTGTCGATCCACTTGGCTCAAACCTGCATGGATGGCATTTCTCAGACTGCCAGGTTCAGATCATGATGAGATAAAAGGTGCTACAGACTGGAGATTTTCTGGAGGGTAAATGAGATTATTCCACTAAATTTCTATGCCTGAAACCTAGAGGAGGGCTGGGACATGTCAAGCAGCAGAAGGCCTCTGGTGGCCACTCCACTGAGTAGCTCCTGCAGCTAGCAAGTTTTAAACTGCTGAGCAGGAGTCCCTCCGGGTCCTGCGGTGCAGCTGGGAACTGACCACTGTTACTCCTGCGCTGCGCAGAGGACCCACAGAACTTGGTGCACCAACTCCTATGGGATTCATTTGTCATGGTCACAACCAGTTTTGTTCTCTGTCTCTCTCCCTTGTGCAAATCCAATATTCTTTCTTTACACAAAAAATGAAGTATTCCCTTTTAACATCTCTCTTTCCAATATTTCAAGAAATAAGTGGGTTTGATTTATTCGTCTAAGAACTGAAATTGACAGAAAGTGAAATATTGGCCCCCTGAAAAATGAATCTTTGAAAATATTGCTGTGGGTTGCAGAGGGTGGGGAGGGGCTCGTGGCAAATCAGCCAAGTGGAGATCAGCTCCTGGAGCAAGCGCTGTAATTTTAGTTTCATAAGCTTCTCATCTGCTCAAAGGCAAAAGACATACAAAAGGGCTGATTGATTCTGAAGTAAAATCAGAGGTTGTTTTGGATTTTTATGTTAACCAGGTAGCTGAGAAATACCTTACTGAATGAATTATGGCCTTGTGACTACTATTGAATACCATATTACTAAGTTACTGTAAAGCCACAGGTTTAATACTCACAGAAATGAGAGAATAAATGGCTTGTAGTTAATTGCTTTCTTTGGATTCAGGTTTGTTTGTTTTTTTCTTCAAAAAAGTAGCGTCATGAAGCAGTTGTAGGAAAACAATTCTAATTACAGTACTAGTCTCTGCTTTCTCTTGCTTAAAGAGAAGTTTTAATGCATTAGAATCAGCTTTCTTCAAATTAAGATAAAATAATAATGCCCCTAGCAACAACAAATTGGACTTTTGATTATTTTCAGGCTGGAAGATAAATTACAATTGAATAAACTCCTCCATGGAAACAAATTGAAACAAAGCACTTTCTGAATGAGTTACATTTGTTTTCATATTTATATCTCTCTATTTGTTTTTATAATATCTATATTTTTTGTATTTATATCATATTTTTATTTATTATTTATCTCTCTGTCTCTTTACGTAAGCAGTTACAGAAGAATTATTAAGATCATTTTTCCCCTTTATATTCCATCTTCTTTGTTAACCAGGGTAATTTTTCTTTGAAATCCTGCCAGACGAGGCACCCACTATCCAGCCTTCCTTTTTTCATATGTACTACCTGCGGAAAAGGACATTGTGATGGATATTTTATGTATAACTTTAATTTAAGAGTAAAAACATATTATAAAGACTTTGTCATTAAGCCCAAACCAAACTTTATAAATCTGAGGTCATCGGTAAAGGCAAGAAATGCACAATTCAGACATTCAACTAACCACAGCTCTGCTTTGTAGTGAATATGATAACTGATTAAGTCTTGGTAGCTCCTAATTAGAAATTTAAAGCAAGATCTTTTCCTTGTTTTCCCCTGGTAGTATTACGGGGAGGAGGTAATTTTTTTTAGCAATGCAAAACCCCACTGATCATAGATTTTCTTGTGCACTGGAAAAGTAGACAGAGCACACCAGAGACTGAAGTGCACTTTACAGATATTCAGTGTCACCAGAGCAGTGCAAAGCAGTGAACTGGAGCAGTACATTGGCGCCTAACTTTGCAGTTGAAATAAGGAACCCAAAGGGCTTAGGAAGGACTGGCCTTACGTCTCAGCGCTTTACGAGTTCCCTCTGCGAGCCCTGCTCAATCCTGCTGCAGAGCTGCTCAAAACTGGCCTGAATTAGCAATGCCTTGAGGAACCTTCAAACACAAACACATCCCAACAGAAAAAGCTTCTCTTTAACTCACATAATCCCATTCAGCTTGTCCAAGAGGGGGTAGGCAGTTGATGGTGTAACTCTCATTAACTGGTCAAACTGGTCTCTTTCAGAGAAGTCATGGGGCTATGTCTGGACTACATGGTTTCTCCTTTTAAACAGACTGTTCAAAAGTAGATTTTAGATTTTATGTAGGAGTGCAAATTCCAGAGCCCTTACCCCAAATCAGGGTTTTCATGGCTTCCAAGTCCCTGAGCAGGAATCTCCTGCTAATGTTTCCAAGGATCACCAGATCTTACAGAATCTTTATCTCACAGCAAAATTTCCAGAAGCACCAGTGTACCAATGCTTGGTAATCTCTTAGGCAAATACACCATTAAGCTGTGGATCCCAAAGGTCTGGGAATCCTTTTTGGAAGGTAAAACAAAGCTGAAGACTCTGAGATCTTTACTTAGTGGCAACCTTTTGAACAATGACCTGCTTTCTGTGAGAAAGCCTACCACAGCTGATTCTGCTCAGCTTTCCTATTGATAAAACAGCAACTTTCATCAGCAGAATTGCTACTGACCTACTCTGTTTTTACATTGTGGATAGTTCTACACAACTCCAGATACGAAGGAGTCACCTTGCTACCTTCCTAAGCAACAGAAACCAATGCTGCACACGTATTTGGCTAATAAAGATGCACAATGAATATGACTGTTCTGAGACAGGACACAGGCTCTGCTCTTCGGTTTCTGCAAAACTCTTAAGGCTTGCACAAAATAGCCATGCATAGAAACTGCTTATGGATAAACGGCAATGGAAAATGCCAGTAGATTCTCTACAGGAAAACATGAGGCAGCATGGTTAGGTGCACCGCAATCACAAGACTGGATAATGCACAGGAATCCCATCTCTCCTTCTTACCTATATGCCTTACAATGAACACTAGTATTTATTAAGATAAAAGTGCCAGATAACAAAGATCCCATGTCTAACTACCTTGCATGGCCAGCATATATATAATGGTTATTATATTTTGCCAGGCTAGAAAAGCATCGTTTTATCTTTCCTTTACAAAGTTCAAAGATCTGAAAAAGTATAGCACACAGCCTATTATAGTTATTTACTTGAAATGTATAAAAAACAGAACAAAAAAAAAGAAATTAATAGTCTCTATGCAGCTTGTGACACAGAATACATATCAGAGAAAAGTAAACAGGTTTGCCTTGAATATATAGTAAAAAAGCAAATCCAAAATTTGGAAAAATTCACTGCTTTAACGTCTAAATTGAAGGAATTTTGTGCTGGGAACTGGTAAGAAAATACATTAAAAGCTGACAAAATTACTAATACATATATGCTATAGATTATGCCATACAGAAAGTTTTGGTTAATAAAGAGAAGTTAAACCACCATGACATTAAAATATAGCATAGTATACAATGCCTCTTAATACTGAATGGTATTACCAATGAATTTCTGAAGCTAAAGGCAGCTTGCATCTTCTTCATGTACAGTTAATACATTGTCCTGCAATTAATGATTCTGTCATAACACCCTTGTGTAGGGAAAGGGCATAATTAATGGTTTTAGTGTCATTATTTCTTGATTGCCTTGTTTTGGTTTCTTAATAGCCCAATTTGTGTACTGTGTTATAGAATACTCCTCACTCCTTTGTTGGTCAGTAAAAGGGTCACCAGGGACCGACTGTATTGAAAAAAGAGAATATCACTTAAAAACTTGAATAATTTGGGTTTGACAGAGAACTATGCACTGAATAGTTAAGTAGAGAAGAAAAGCATGGGTGCAAAGTATGGCTAGTAATACCATTATTTATTCTTATGTCAAGTCATTAAAAACTTGCCTGTGCTTTAACTGCAAAGATACACTGAAAACTTTTATATCCACAGTGATGGGAATAGCAAATACTTATATTTGAATTGCTTAGCTTATAAAATGAGATGTCCAAACTAATTAAAGACATTTCAAGAAGTTTTTATTTTCTGCCAGTCAAAGACAAACTTCAAGTGACACCCCCCCTGATTTATGAACCTCTTAAATTTGAGCACACACATTTGAAATGTTCTTTCATAATGTCTGTCTTGCTCACCGTTCTATGGATTTCTTTTGTCATTTTGGAAAATGGATAGCATTTGTTATTTGGATTTGCGATTTGCACTTGCAAACTATTTTATAGAAGTCTTTTATTGCAAAAAAATGGAAATTTGCTTCCAAACTCAGAAAGACAAGAGCCATTTCTCCAAAGGCTGTTAAGGACAAGGGACAATTAATTCTTTTATTTCTGTACAAATATATAAAAATATTTTTAAAGATTACATTAAAAACTTTTGAGATAGGAAAACTGTTCTATAAAGTTGTTTCTGCTTATTTGAAATAGCATCTCGAATTCCATTTAGCCCTGATGTGACCAAAGGGAATAGCTAAGAAAATTGACTAAATAAAGAATAGCCTGAAATGAAGTTTTAAGATGCTCTGAGAATTTCTGTTGCAGCAAAGGTAGTGAGAAACATGCTGCAAACTCATTACCATCGCATATATTCATATAACTAATACCAATTCATATTAGCTCCAAACCAGCTAGGGGTTGTCAATTAGAGCTATTTTAATATTCATCTACACATGGAAGAAGTGGGTTTTTCCTCCTCCAGGAGGATGAGAAGAGGCCAGAAATGCTCTTTGATCTGAAAAACAACTGCTCCTCATTCCCTTCTGCACAGCCATAGCATTAGGCTCGGCTCATCCCAGGCACGCTCAGCAACCAAACAGCAAGCAGGCAGCAAAGAACAGTAATGATATAAAGATACAAAAGCAAAATGGAAAATAAATAAGCACTGTTTACTGTTTTACTATGCACTATGCCTTTGCCTAATGAAATAATCCTCATTACTGCATTTTTATATACATAAACTACAGGTTATTGATAAATGTTGTGTTGAGCTATTGGAGTTCTTTGTGAGTCCTGATCACCTTAGATGGTTCACCCCAGAGCTTCTTCTCTTTCACTCCTCCATCTGGCTCTAATCACCCATACCTCGCTCCCTCTAAAGATAGTATCTCTATTTCTGCCTCCGATTTTGGACATGCTAGCTGAGAATGAGGGTCATTTGAGAAGTGGGTAATGGTAATAGCTGTGGATATTTTGCTTATATTTAATCCTGGTATCTTTTACAGTATGGTAGAGAAACCTTGTGATCAAAATATTGGTAGTCATCTCCTGATTTAGAAACAGTTCTTACTATTTAGACTACAGTTTACTGTTCCCCTAGATCATGTGTGAAGAACTTAGAGCCAGGGTTTTATATGGACCACAACCAAGTGATATATTTTTTACATTATTATTGAATAGTGTTCACTGAATGTTAACACAAATTCATAGAATAATTTAAGCTGGAAGGGTGCTCTGAAGGTCACCAAGTGCAACCTCCTGCTCAAAGCAGGGCTAATTTCAAAGTTTGATATGGTTGCTCAGGGCCTCATTCAGAAAAATTTTGGAAATCTCCAAGGATGGAAATTCTACAGCCTCTCCAAGCTGTCTGTTCTAGCCAGTCACTGAGTTTTGGGGGGATTTCTTGCTTATAGCTAACTGGGATTTCCCCTGCTCCACCATGTCACCGTTGTCTCTTTTCCTTTCACTGTGCATCTCAAAGAGTTTTTCTCCATCTGTATATATTGCCATCCTTATGCCACCTTCTTTGGGAGTAGGACTGCAACTAGATCCCCATTCGCCCTTCCTTTCTCTTCTCCAAGCTAAAGAAACCCTCAGCTGCCCCTTGAACATCATGTGCTCCAGACCCCTAACCATCTTAAATTTTCTCCATTGGACTCCCCGCCATTTGTTGATCTGTTATACTGGAAGGCCCCAAACTGGACACACTGCTCCAGGTGAGACCCACAATGTCAGCTAGACATTACTTTCCTCAGCTTGCTAGCTATAATCTTGCTATTGCAGCTTGGTAAGTGAGAGATTTCCCAAAGAACATGGGGACAGGCAGAGTCAGAAGAGCCCATAGCTTCATGTGCTAGCTCTGCTCTTTAACCCACGAACAAGCTGCTTCTCTAAAACTTAACAATTTGTAGACAAGGGCCAGATGATCTCACACCATGAAAGATTAATGCAGGAGAGGGTGCAAAAGGAGTCATTGCATGATGGATTCATGTTGCTGGGACCCTGTTTGGCATCAGCTGCCACATCCTGTTTCCTGCATCCCACTAAGAGCATCAGAGCAAGGGCTCTGAAACATCCACTCTCCTGCTTCGACTGTCATGTATCCACCCCATAAACTGCTCTGCAGCACCTTAGTGGGAGTACCAATTTCCAACTTTGCAGCTGGTCAGAAATTTGGTTTTATATCATACAGAGAAAAAGGAGTGTATAAATGGAACTGGATAATCCAGTCCATGAAATATTTGCATTAGTGAGTGCTGCTTACCAAGAAACAAGGTTTCCAGTTTGAGAGGGTACCTGGCAAAATTACTGGCTAGCCATTTTGAAGAGATTGGATAGAGATGCCCAAGGCAGAAAATCACTCCACAGTATTTTTGAGGTAATAAGTGACATTTGCTGAACCCGTTATAAACATTTGTTTGGAATCTGGAAAGTTTCAGACAAATAGGCAGAATTTCTGTTGCGCTATGAATGACTAAAAGCAGAAAAGCTACCAAGCAGCCACACTGCTAGCCATTGTTATTGCTCTGGCAACTTTTTTATGCCCATAGACTAACAGTGATTTGTTTTTTGAAGTTATCCATCTCTAAAAGTACTTTCCGATCATCAAAGCTCATTTTATTTTTTCTGCTATCACAAAGATCATGGCAGCTTTCACTAAGTTCAGTTAGTTTCTTCATCAATCTTTTTTTCCAAGTATTTTATCTTCCATATATATTTTTTTGAGAGGATTAAGGAAAAGTCTGCACTATCTCCTATTCTCTATATAGCCTTCTTTATGATAGGTACATCACAATTACACACAAGAACCCTATTCTGCTTGAGTGAATAATAGCATATAGAGAAGGCACTTGGGATTTGCTGATATTCCCAGCTGAACGCAGACTCTAAAATCCACTCAGCAATGTTGGAGATGTGTTGTGACTGGCTATTTTCATTGTACTTAATGAATATTTGCCAAGTTCTTCATTATCATTTCATGTTATTATCACGGCTAATTTATATCACTTCATACGCACGTGGCCCTACAGCAGTAGCAATTATTTGTGTGGTGCCAGCTAGTCTCTCTTGTCTCTGCTTGTCACAAACATGTCCAACTGAAGCAAGCAACAGACAACATATACAAAGAACTCAGAGAAACTACCTCTCATGCGAACAAGTCCCCATGACCCACACAGAATCACAGAATGTCTGAGATTGGAAAGGACTTCTGGAGATCATCTAGTCCAAACCCTCTGCTCAAGTTCGGTGAAACACAGGAAACAGATCTCCAGGAAAGGTGGATTCTTGGGATAGAGGGAGAAAGAAAAAGCTCAGTGGGAAATGTAGACTGAAAACATGCAAATTTCAGAAGCAAGTCCAGAGCCCAGTCTTCAGCTTGCAAAGCTTGGATCTTTTCATTATACCAGCTGATTGGGTCTCTAAACTGGGGATATTTACAAGGAAAAGGAGCACTGAAGAATTTGAGCAGATATTTGTCCCATGGAGCATTTTCTCTGTTTCTCTTTCATCTTTCTGACAATCTTGCTACCTGATATTCACAACACTTGCTTCATCTAGTGGAAGATTAAAAAGAAAAAAAAATTGTTGCCAACATTTCTAAATATAGACAGAAATTACCAATCAAAGATTTCAACCAGGCTGAATAACCCAAAGCTTCAGAGTATTTGGCTCTAAGGTTTGGCTGGAGCAACAGGAGCTATTGAGAAACCCAGTTGCAGGTTTAGATTCATACTTCGGTGTAATCCAAAGTTCAGCAGTCAAACTTGGAGTGGATTAAAACAAATGACCTCCAAACTCTCCCTATTTTTAACTTCAACACTGTTCTATTTTAGAGACAATTTTTTAAAACTGTTCTTTCAGGTTTATGAAGCAAAGAAACATCAAAGATGCAGCATTCACAGTTAAACTTCAATCATACAGATTTAACCTTCAGCACAAGAAAAACATCACTAAATGAAAAATAAACAAACACATTTTGAGGTTAAGAATAGGCCTAAGTCTTTGCCCTATACAGCCTTATACACTGCAGTGACTGTGTACGTGTATCTGTATGTGTGAGCACCCTGTATGAGTTGAGAGACTTAAAATAGAGCTTTCCTTTTTTTATTTAGCTAGGCCTGAACCAGGTTCTCTTCTGAGCTACATGAAAACCTTCATTTTTCTTTGTATGTGGCCTAGAAAATGCAGCCCAGGCTTACCTTGCCTATGTACGCCTTCTGTAGTCCATTGCCTCGCCGGAATTTGACAGATGTCCAGTTACACCCTTCCCTCTGCCTGACTTTGCTGTAGACCAAAACCTCTCTCTCTGCTATGAATGATTTGCTTTCTTTTGTTTTTGTGGTAGAAATACCCCAAAACTTGTCAGCCAGTTTCCCACAGAATCTCTTCCTCTCTGACACTACCTTTGGTGAATAAAACCAGCCAAGTCTGGCTCGAAAGGTTTCACATAAGCAACTCCTCCTATTTTCTGAAAATGACTTAGTTAATTTAAAACTGCAGTGGTAAAGCACAGTACTTTCAATCACATGTAGATGCCTGCTAACATTTTCAGAGAAGTCCTCAGAGACACTCCTCTTAGTACGATATAGCCTGTCTTTAAACTGTGCAACATTTCTGAAATGTTGCAATAAATTAAACAAGTTGAAGTGAAATACTGTTCACACTGTTGAATCTTTACTAGTGCATTTCAGGCTTACCTTCTCAATGGCACACTAGTTATTTCACAAGCTTTCCAGGCCCAAAAGACAGAACAAATTCTGAACACTAATGTGAAAAATGTAGTGCAGAACATAGCAGGTTTATTGTCTCACTGTAATTATAACTGAAGACAGAGAGTTGTTTTCAGTTTCAGTTTAAAGTTTCTTTTTTTTTTTTTCTCACAAAGATTTCCCTACAATCAGCTCTTCCAGAAGGGATGTAAGATACAAGTGTGATTTAAGTGGTTCCTCAAGCATTATGAGCATACCTGAAACCACCTTTTCTTTTTACCCACACACCAAATCTTGAGAGACCTTGGAAAACTTAGAAATGAAAAAATTTTGTTTGCCTTTCTAGAACATTAGTCATAAACCCAAATGGGACAAGATGGGTTGCACTAAACAGCTTATTAGAACCGAGCTTCTTTAAAACTAGTTTCACCCTGCCTGCATTTAGGCACCCTATTAATGTGCTTTAGGTTAGAAGACTAGCTTCTCTAGTAAACCCGTGTAGTAAGTAGAGAAAGATTAACACCTCCAGAGGAAACTCTGACTGTAGATGTACTGATTCACTCTCTGAAGATACCATCTTCTTTCCATTGATTACAGAGGAAACAAGGCTGATGTCTGAATTTAACTTAGAAGAATTCATGTCTCTTCTGTGCTGAAAAGTCCCTAAAATGACCAGCTAGTCACTTGCATCTAAATTCATGTATATGTTCTAGGGAAGAAGAATCCTTTTTAGAATAAACCTTCCTTTTTAGATTCTGTTTAAAACTGACTTCACCTTTATCACATATGAAAGCTTCAGACAAGATCCTCCCTTAGATTCTTGTGCAGATTTCAATAACTTTTAATTTATTTCTTTGTTCTGTTTTTGTTTTCAAAACCCAGCAGGATAAATGCTTAGGGTACCTGAAGTCAGTTATGGAATTTAAATACTCGAATTGCATTAATTCCCATTGGTTAGTACTAAAGCCTGACTGTTAAATTCTCAAAGCCTACTTAAAGTCACCTCAGTTGAACACATCTTACTTTCATATGATGATAAGCAATTGAGTTGGCACATAAACTGTAGTAATCAGACACGCATCCAGTCACAAAATAACCTTCATTGGCTTTCATTCCCATAAAGGTGCAAGCTAGGAACAAATATGCGGCTAGTCTCAGCTGACAGCATTTTAAACTAAACTAATTTGGATACATGCAGTCAGATAACCAAACCCCAGGATTTTAAGTATTCTGTTTCCTGGTGGTTCTTGAGCCATAGGAACTGAGGGCCTGCCATCAGTGCTTCATGTGACGCCACTGCATACGCATCAAGTGTTCATTTCCCCTCAATTTCTTAGCAGATGGAGTGGGGTATCTTACTTTGGTAGAGCTTTTGGATCTTTTTGTTTTCTGAATTGCACAGTATCATAAGCAGCGTGTTAGAAAAGTTCTTCCTTGCTCTCAGCAGAAAGATAAGAGGCTCAATATGGCTCTCAGGTCCTGGGGAAGGCTATGTCTCTAAAGAAAAAAAAACAACAAAAAAAAAACCTTTTACTGCATTATGTTATCCGATTTCAGTGTCATGAATTAGCCAAAGCTCTGGGAAAAGTCTCATAAGCCAGCATACTAAATCAAGGGCCAGGTCCTAGCAGAACAGCTGGGACACCAGCAGAGGTATACACCTGCCCCCTGCAACCTGCGGTCCGGCTCCCTGTGCTAACCCTCACCAGACTTCTGGTAGGCAGCTGCTGCCAGGCTGGGTCCTCCTGACCAGCACCAGGCACAAGCATGCCTGATGGGAATGTGTGTTTCTTGGGCCCTTCTGACCCAGGAATGGGGTTTTATGATCTCAGCACATCACGATAGTCTATGATAAAGAACCCTAATTCTGCCCGTTTTCTTTTTGTTTACATTTTTCTGGGAACAGTTGTCAATGACTCACAGTTCTTTATTCATGCCAGCTGCTACCAAAGAACAATATTTTTGGCATGGCAGAATTTTTTGTCAGAATGTAGTTCCTGAATAATCAGATCTCATTGTCGCTTTTAGCTTCAGCTTGTTTTCCCACTTCGCATTATAGTGACAATAAATGGCAAGATTTGATATAAAACTCAGGTACCTCTTGCCTTCTTAGTTTACAGTTGAGTTTATCAAGTTGGTTCAGAGTAATAGGAAAGAAGGAACTTCAGTTGTCAGCTACTATGGTTCTATCTCATCCTAGACATTTAAATTTATTCTGCAGAATTGTCTGTCAAGCCTTCAAGATTTACTCTTCATTTTTAATTTTAACGTGGCACACTGATGTTATTTGTGGTAACTGCTTAGTGTAAATGAGGTACAGGAAGGAGGAGCATGCCAAACTGTCAGGAGCAAGGGAGAGACCCAAATGACAGCAAAGAAGATCATCTGTGAAAGTAACATTATACTAAGGAGAGATCATTAACAGAAGAGCAACCTGTTCTGGCACTGCATCCAAAGCCTATTTCACCAGGCATCTTGTCTCCTAAAGCAAACAGAAGCACATAACCAAGCAGTAATATAGAAAGTACACATACCTCCTCACTTGTACTACTGGCCAGCTTCCACATTTTTAGTTTGAGTCACTATTAATTCATTAAGAATGCAATAGATATTAACTGTATACAGTAGCTAGCAATGGGCTTACTGCTGTCTTTCAGGAAGACTTCCCTGGCTACATGTCCTGCACTGGAACAGGCATCCTACAAGCGATATCTTGCGTTGTTGGTCAAGAAGATGAGACTGAGAGTAAGTCAGATCCAATCATTGTGGATGCCCAAATCTACAGCTTGAGAGCTACTGTCCTTCCCCTACAGTGCTAACAGCTGAACAGTTTCTTCTTCAGACTGCTCAACATGACAGGATCCGATGCTACTTCTGTTTCTGACCTGTTCTGCCTCATCATACACATGGCCTGATCTTTCCCTGAATCTCTCTCAACATGTTTCTTTATGTAGAAAATGGTGGGGAGCTTGAGGAAGGAGATCTAAGCAGCAGTGCTTCAGATTTTGGTTCACTGCTGTTCAAAATACCCCTAGAAAATCCCAGACTCTTATCCCTTTATTTTTATTTTTTTAATCCCAGTGCCCAAGCACTACAAGAGTTGCTAGGACTTCTACAACAGCCAGAGTACAAGAGTCTTGTGACTTAAAGATATTATTATTCTTAATTTAGGATGCAAGGGAAAAAAAGAGTTTCTGGATACATCCCAAGTATTTCCTTTGGATATTTCCCTCAATAAAATATGCACTAGAGGCTTCTGAGCTTCTAAGTCTGCTAGGGAACTTGTTCCCCCAGGGCACAGGAAAGGTATCTGCTGGCCTAAAAGCCTGGGAGCTGGGCAGTCCACCCACCGAGATGGGTGGAGATCTTGTCACTTAGGCAATCCAGAAGTCTGCATGTGGGGGAAGGAGGCAGAAAGCCAGTGTGGGAGCCCTTTCTTCCTCACAACCCATTAGCAAGGGAGCCCAGAGTCTGGCAGTCTAACAGTCCCCCAGGCAAGAGGAGAAGGGGGTGGGTTTCCAACAAATTTTTTTTCTTAATTGGCATGTCTTCGGAACATTTGATTCACTTTAATTTAGGTTTTCCTCATAGAAAACAGTTCCCTTGGAAAAATTTCATCCAGCTCCAATAACAGCAAATTCACTTTGCTTCACACTAACAGAAAATCATTATAAACTCTCCTCCCAAGTTGTATTTGTCTGAATTTGTAGTAATAATTGCAGTGGATCTGACACTTGGTGCTTAGGCTGGCAGCTGTAGCTAGACTGGAGAGGACAATGGAAACAATATTTGAGGATATTCCTGTAATAAGTTCGTGAGAGACTGAAAAACATTTTGAATTGGGATTAAGTCTAGGAAAGAAACACTGATTTGTTGTACACATTAACCAGAGATTCTAACAGAGACCAAAGGCAGTTTACACACTATGGGAAGTAAAAATAGAAAAATACTTTCAGCACACAGATTTGTAAACTGAAGTAGTAAATTTATCCTCTAACAGAAGGAGGCAAATAACTACAGAGACTTTGTTAAAGGATATGTTAACTATGGTCTTGTGTACAGATTCAGAAATACAGCAAAGCAGTGAAGCAAACTGAAATTCTAAAAATGAAGCTGAGTAACAGCCTAAATACAAGAGTGGGAAGGCAAAAGTCCTCATTTCTTTCTTAGTCCCATATTCTTCTGTAATTCCTATGCTATATCTTTAAATAGGAACCTAAACAATCAGAAAATACATTTATAGCTATAAAGGTTGGGTGTGTAAACATGGAGTCACCTACGTAGACAACTGAGTATTAAACCAGTGGTATAAATCTATCATTTCTCCTCTCCAGCAATGATGACAACATTCAGCAACTTCACGGACTTGTAGCATAGAGGAAATACTGAGTGCAGAGCACTCTGCACATGCTGTCCAGATTATTAGCCTACCCATCTGGTTTCTGGCTCTGCCTCAGGAACATAAATTTTAATACAGACCATTGGTGTGGCTGGTCTGCAAAACAGAAATGAAAAGCAAGAAAAGGACGAAGTGGTTCTGCAGCCTTCCACAGGCATGGCAAATGTTGGCCTTCTGTTGCTGCTCTGTTTTTTGTCATCAGCATCTGACTTTAATATGAGCACAGCTCTTCTGCTAAGCAGGAGCAGATCTCTGAGGCCAGAGTCTTGCAGTCCAGCTTCCCAGTGGAGGAGCAACCAGTCAGCACTGATTTGACATGTAATGGCCTATGGAAATTTATTAGGAAACTAGACTGAAGTTTCCTTGGCTTTACCCATCAGGCTATTACATAAAAGGGGAAGAAGGAATGGCATTTGCACCACTGTCATTTGAAAAGACAGCGTGATCCTAGTTTTACTTCTGAAAAAAAGAAGTTAGTTATGAACAGGCAGGAGAGCAGTCTGGGCTGTTACTCTCAAGCGGATGAAGGCACCTCCCAAACTGGGCTCAGTGAGGGACCAAAACCGCCAAAACCCCCAAAAGAGTCTTTTGCTAGTGACTAGCTATCCATGCCTCCCCTCTGCTAGGTGGGGTTTTACATACTCCAGCCTGCAGAGTCCAAATCCCTTCCTGCATGCATTAACAGACCCCGAGATCCCCACTCCAGGGCTGTGCTTGTAGAGGTTTATACCAGGCTACTCGGTGCTAAAGCACCTCGGTTCCATTTTGGCTCTGCACCAAAGCATATCCACCCCAACTGATTGCCTGTGAACCGTCTCCAATTTAACCATTGAGTAGTGACTTGACTGTTTACATTTCTTCTTACAGAAGAGCAAATCCAACACTGAATCTTAACAGCAAGTCTTCTCACCTGTTGGGATGGAGGTCCTTTAAAAAGCCTGGTATTTTTTAAGTATAACTGACTGGTATTTTGTTACTAATAAAATGAAGGGGGAAAAAACAGCAATTAATCAGAAGAGCTCAAAAGTGATCACTTTTGTAATGCAACATTTATGTGGCATACATGATGATGGTCTGTGCTCAGAAAGATAAGGGCAGAGCATGACAGAAAAATTCACCTCAAATGAATCATCAGGGGAGTAATATTAAGCATAAAAGTGGGCTAATACAATTATTTCCCCAAATGACAGACTGTAAATCACCATTTCTCACAGCTTCAAGGCTGCTGTCACTATGTGGAAGAGAAATGATTAATTATGAAAATACACACTGCATTCACATGCATTGAACAAAACACCACAGAACTGGATAAACACAAGCAAAACAATTACCACAGAAGAAAAAGGTACTTCTAAAAGAGCTATTTAAAAGACCTATAAGGAATGACAAACCATTTGTTTCCTTCTTTTGCTGCTGTTATAACTAGCTTGCCTTGTTATTGGCACCATAGATGCATCAGTTGTCAAAAAGACAATCTACCGGGAACAGGAAAGGAAACAGAAGAACATCAGCAGTTACTGTAATGTTAGAGGGGAAAAACTGCGCTATCAGCTGATGGCAGCATGAGGCCAGCAGTGCTGAAGTTTGGCCTGCATGCCAGTAGCATAAATTGTGTATGAAATAAATATTTAAAAGGTAGGAAGCCCTTTGAAACATCAGGGTTTAATCAGAGAACGTGCACGGAAGCCAGTGGACACTGCTAGCTAAATATTTTCAGACCAACAGTTTGACAGCTGGGGAAGTTACTGCATATTTGTTTCCTTGCCACTTTGTCTTAAGCCATTGCAAAAGGGCTTTTCTGAAAATCGGCAACATTATACTAGGGATTTGGAGTATCCCATTACACGCACATTATTGTCCTTGGCGATCATGAGGAAACACGTAAAGTAACTATTAACAATAGAATCTATGCTTGCACTTTACAAGCATTAGCTATGAATCTCTCCAACTTAGCAATATAAGCAAAAACAAGATTCCTTTGCCATTTACACATTGATTTAACAAACATTCAGAGGTTTTAAACCTAGTCCCTTATGACAGAATGTAACTATGTTCTTTTGCTACTGATTCACATGCAATAGTGCCAGGGTGGATGTTCAGAGAAAATACACATTTCCAGGCTGGAATAGCCCAGAGGAACCAAGAACCGTGCAGACACTTCAAAATGGCTCTCTATGGGAAACTGTCACATTCAAAACCTGGATTTGGGGACACTAGAATCAGTATTTGTAGCTAACCCGGAAAGCTTGTCAGGACCTCCTGAGGGCTGCAGGGACAAGGGAATCCAGATGACAATGTCCGAGAGGCAGGGCTTTACATTTTTTCTCTTTCTAGTCAGTACAAAAACATGATTTCCTTGTCTATTGATTTTTTTTAAATGGAAGAAGGGCCTTGCCATTTTCTGTTTTTCATTTTTTTGGTACTTTCAGCGGGTCTCCAGCCATTTTCAAAATCAGCTGCATAACTAGATTTGGCGTAGCAAATTCATTTCACTGGTGTTTTGTTTACACATTTGTCAGACCCACTGATGCATACATTTGAATTTTTCAAATATTCTGAGATACACACTTTATCCCCAGGTATAGCAAGTTTTTTCTTATTTTCTAGTTATCCAGACTTGGTTGCCATCTTTCCCCTCCCCACTTTTTTTCCTGGAAAATACTCTTTTAGATGGTCAGCAATTTCACTTCTCTTGTTTACTAGTGGATTCGTTTTCTTTTCTGTCATTTCCTTGTATTCTGAAACAGAAAAGTACTCCAGCTTACGAAAGTACAGGTAGACAAGTGATAAGTGTTCAGTTCCTCTTTTTGTGACTTTGCCTATATAATTTGTATTCAATATTGTTTATTTGCTTGATTACCAGCAGAGATCTATTTTTATCTGTATGTGTTTGATCAGTAATTCATAGATACCCAGTGACTGGTTTTGGTCTGTTATTGCCCTCCTATCTCTTACCTCTTGACACAGTGGGTCAAAATCTGAATTTTGCAACCTAGGGAAGCTCTGAATGTTAAGACTTTCTAGCAGCCATCATTTCTCCCCTCTTCCGTGCTCACATCAATTATTATCCTTCAACCATCAATGGAAAGCATAGTAAGAAGAAGAAAGAATAGGGCTATTATCAGCTGAATCTTTGTTTCATGAAGCCAAATTAGTATGAAATACCATTTCAAAAATGCCAGATTAAAGCCTCAATAAATTGGCTTTGCTAAATCAGCATACTGGTTACTTTTAAACATTTTAGTTTAGTTCCAAACTTTAAAATGCATAAATCAAAGCAATTTCAAAATGCAATCTTCTGTTCTGAGGGCAATTTTCCAACTAGCTCCCATTCCAGTTGAGAACACCCAGTTTCTTGGCTCTCCAAAGGACAGCTATGGGGTAGTACCAAATTCAGGGAATCAATCCCTTGATTAAAATAAAACTGAAGTGCTCATACCTCATTAGCATTAATCTCATCTATTAAATCATCACTGTTGTCACCTCTCCCAGAAAGTCAGACCATTTCTTATTGCAGTAGCTATGCTCCCTCACTGTCTCTTTCTCACAGTTCCTTGCACTGCCCAGACACATGCTCCAGAAACCATAATTCTTCATACCCTTGTTTTTCTTTGCTGCTGTTCAGCTGTTTGACTTCATCTTACCAAAAGCATGCCCTCAAGAAGAGATTTGCGTGCAACCTGCTCCATCCCCTCCTGTCTGTCTACATTGCAGTTGGTCCGCAGAGGCAGTCTGTGATGGTGTGTGAGCAGTTTATTGGTACAATAACATGCCCCTGCTAGTGTTGACTACTCATGTTAGCTTTTTGACATCAGAGGAAAATCTCCCTGGGTAAATCCACTGTGTGCTTTGTCCCTCTTTTCTTGTTTCCTCTCCTGTGTATAGCAGTTCCTTTCTGGACCTTGGAAGTCATGAGATATAGCACAAACACTGAGCTTTTCAAGACAAAAGATATGAGCTCCTTGCAAAAGTGTGTGTCTTCTTCCCTGATCTTTATGCAGGAAAGTGAAGATTTTTCAATAGCATTAAAGAGAAAGAATATCACAATGATATGAATTACAGAATTTATAGAGCATTTATAGGCCTCAAGTGCAATGCTGATTAATGACTTCTAATTGCATTCACAGCATCCCTGTGATTTATGTGGGTAACAGATGTGTCTCCATTCTACCAATATATGTTTGAAACACTGAAATAACAGAGCTGCTGAGAACTCAATATCTTATCAGTAGAGGAACCTGATACTCAAAGGTCAGGATTTCCCAGTTCCTATCAGTTAGCCCACTCTGCCATAAGAGTTCAGCTCAGCCCGAGCATCAAATGAAGGAAAATGCAGTTCAGTGTCTTGGAGTCTTAAGCAATGTAATCATGTTTCTCTCTAATGGCTGGGTTTAATTCATGACTAGTTTTTTAGCCAGTCACAGGTACAGTTCTTTCTTGAAATTTCTTGAACAGTGGGTAGAAAAATGGGATATTGATGTTTCAGGTGATTCAAAAGAAAAGGGGAAATGCGATCATGAAAATTTTAGATTTGTTATTTACTGCAGAGACAGTATTTGAATGTGTGGTAGTAGAATAATTCCATGGTCTTTTAATGTGTTTATTATGACAAATTCTTAAAAGAATGGTGACATATAAGAGTCAGGACACTTGGAATTCACCCATGAAAGAAGTGATATAGGAAACAGATGAATTTATAACCTAATGTCTAATCTGTTAGATTTAATAATAGAAACAATGTGTTACTTCTTTAGCTAAATTACCAGATGTTTTAATCAGTAGAATCTATAATTGTTAGCTACTGCTTATATGAATTTGAGAGCTGTTCTGCCAGATCTGGGCTATTTTAACTGAAAATATAATTTGCTACCAGTGTTGAGATGTTAATTTTAAATGATGAGCGGTCAGGTTGTTAACTAATATTGGCACAGACCTTTAGTTGAACACTTTGTGCTATTTCTTACCACTCAACTCATATATAAGTGATCATATAGCACAGCAAACACAGTGAGTGCTATTAAAAAATGTTTTTTTCCTTAGGAAAATTAACTCAAGCCAGTACAAATAAGCAAGAGAGATGAGTATTTGATGCAATGCCTATGTATATATCATGCTTCATATGATTTACAGAGAGTGTTTGAAAATGTACATAAAAATATAACACTGTTATGGAAGGTGTGTGAGGCAGTTTGTGTGTCAAAGCAAGGATATCCCCCAGACTTTCACACTTAATTTCAGCGTAGCAGGGTTATGGTTGCACTATTATTTCTGAACTTTTCAACTCTACTGTGTACTTAATGGAATGACAGAGAAGGTGGAATGACAGCAGGAGGTGGAATGCTATTCAAGCTCAACTCTGAGTTTTGAATATGGATAGCTGTGTTATCTTTGCACAAATAGAAAAGCAAAATAGCAGCTGATAATTTGCAACAGAATCAAGGAACACAAGAAAAGATAAGTTAATTTACAAGCTTTTCGATTTTTATGGAAGATTGGAAAACAAAACCTAGCAAGAAAGGTTGCTTTAATTTATATGTTAGAAGAGTATTTTGAAGGGAAAAAACACATGAAAATACACAAAGGGAGAACAATGAGGAAGAACAATATCTCAACAGGGAGTTCTTCAGTTATTTATCAAAACTAGTCAGATAGTGTCACACAAAACAAGTCAACTATTTCCTAACAATTGGAGGAAGCCCCCAAAGAACAAAGCACAAAGAGAATGTTTTTGAAAGAACACCACCATTAACTTATTGAACCAGCCATTTTCCATATGTTGAAATGAACTTCAAATATCTCAGTTTCCAAATAAGACGCAAAACACAAGTTTAAAAACCTCTAGCAGACACACAGTCAGCTTTTAGCAAACAGCGCTTACAAGCCATATCTCAAGCAGTGAGGTTGCTAGCACTGCAATTGCATGCTATTATTTCCTCCTCAACTCAGAGAAATTTCTTCTATTTCTTTGCTGTGTTGAGACATATTCAATATGCCAAAACTCTTACAGATTCTCTTGAAGGCTCAGCTCAGACTCTTTAACAGGCTGCTAGGTGTCCAAGAAAGAAAAAGGTACTTTTGAGGTATTTTGAGGCTTATCTGAGAGCAGTGGCCTGCTCTGAATCTTCTGGTGTTTCAAGCAGATCCAGTACATCCTGGCCAACACGGTGCCACAGATGGAGAATTTTAAACAGGGATTTTCCCCTGGGAGCATGAGTAGGAAAAAAAAGCTCTACCTCAAAAAAAGAAAAAAAAATCTTGTCTGCTCATGATGTTACTCTGATATTAGACCTTCCTATGAGAGCTGACATAAAAGCAAAGGACATACAATTTTCCAGTTCATGTGAGTACAGGGCGTGTTTCAAAATGCAGGCTCCTACATAGACAGCAAATGTTTTACATTTAAGGTTAGGAGAGTCAGTGCTGATTCTTCCTGTAGAAGATGAATGAGCCCAAAGGACACTAGCATGTTAAAAGGCCTTTTATGTACCAGTGCCTCATACAGTCATAAGCTTCATTCTTATTCTACCCGTGTACAGATGCCCTTCCATTAATCCTGCTGGCACGCATGATCATCCTGGTAGCCCCTCCATGCTCAGCCATTCTTCAGAACCCAATCAGTACACAGTGACACCCTTTTAAATGTTACCCTGTGGCCGCAACTGCACCATTACGCTGAAGCAAAGTTCAAGACATGTTCTTCTGGAGTTGAGTTAATCTTTGGTAGGAATTGCAGAGCTCTGCTTTAAAAGTTCATCAGGCTAATATGGAAGCTGTTGGGTGCTATGATAAATGACTCATCACCACACACACAAAAGAGCACAGAGGCACTATAGCAGGTGGGGGAACCCCAATAATACCCTCACCTGGCTCCTCCCAGGGCTGTCACAGAGGAACCATCAGCCCCGTAGGCCTGGGGTGACACCCACCATGGTGAGTCAGTTGGAGAGGCTCCCCAAACCACCTTACACACTGGAAGAGGTTACTGCCTAGAGGTATGAGACACAGTAAGGGATGCAAGGGAAGAGCATTTGGGGATTACAAAAGACTTAAGGATGTTCAGGAGAGGAACCAAGGTCAGAGATAGGGAGGGAGCAAGATGGTCTGGAGAGGAACAAGCAAGGGAAAATAGACGGATAAGGGGATAAAAGGACCTGGTTGCACAAAAACAGGTCAGTAAACTTGCCTGGCCCTGCTCTGTGCCTGATCACCGCAGTCTGTCCTGTCATCTCCCTAACTCCGTTTCTAAGTATTTTCCTGTGTGAGGGGGACTCTATTTTGTGTGCATGTGTGGGGAGGTCTGAGTGCCAGCAACCAGATTCGGACCACAAGTCACAGGGACTTGTGTGCCCAGGGTGCCAGCAACTAGAGAGACTGGGTGCCACTGGTGCATTTGGGCAAGCGTGGGATCTTCTGCCTGCACTGATCTGTGTGGCTAGCCATGTCTATATGCATTTATGTGCTGTAGAGTATGTCTGCATGCGTGCACCTAATGGAAAAACATGCTCAGCCTTGCTAGTGGTAGGGCCTGGGGTAATGGAGCTCTGTTGAACCACCAGATTCAGCAACCCTAACAGAAATAGCAATATTTCACCTTCACAGCAGAGAAATAACACCAGCTAGAATACAATTTTGTGACAGTCTTATTTTAAACTTATCGTGTAGTGGAACATAGACAGTTCTAAAACTCCAATTATTTGTATTTTACAGATCTATTTTTACTAAATTCATTTGTTGATGTTACTTCAGCAGCAAAATCTGGATAAGCAAAGACAGCTTGTCGTGTTACTTTCCAGACTGCAGCTAGTGTTAATACGCTTACAGATGTCCTGCTAACAGGGATGATATCATACAAATAGTTCACCTTATTAACTTTGACCTTTTGCTTGCAATAAATAATTTGCAAATACATATTGTCCTTATTCATCGCACTTTTTCACTGTTGATTGGATGAAATGTTCCGTTTTCATAGTTTTAGTTACTGGTGAACTCTGCTAGTGATGACTACACAGGATTCGTCCTTTGTGCAGCAGTAGAGGCCTCTGAGGCTGGAACAAGAGATATAAGTCAGAGACCTTGCTGTGGCACCTTTCTAGCTCCAAATTGCATGCGGCCTCCATAAGGAGGGGGCAGAATTTGAGCCAAAGCACAGCCACCCCTCTTCTCTCCCAAAAGAGAGGGCACTCTCTCCTGGCCCAGGCTAACGCAGGCCAAGGCTGCTGCTTTCTCCTCCTTGCCCTGCTGACAGGAAATCTACTTCTGACTGTATTTAGCCAGTAATGATGGGCTCTCATGAGACCCTTCCCTTGAATCAAGGGCATTCTGAACAAAAAGCATAAAAGTCCCTGCAAAGCTGAGTCAGAAGATTAGACTCCACAACATGTTCAAATCCTCATTTGCTCAGACTCAGAAGAGACAAGAACTTGGGCCTCCAGGCATGTGAAACACCCTGCAACTAGAAAAATACTGATTTATTTTACCTTTAGTTCTGCAGATGGCGCTTTTGTTATTTCTTTTCTGAAGTGCTAGGAACACAAGCACACACTGATCCCTCATTTCCATGAGACTAAACATGCTTCAAATTACCTAGGTATCTGTTGAGCTGTACAAAGCCTAACAAGGATACCCCTGAACTGACAAGAGATTCCTAATTATGAAAGACTGATGAGGTTGCATCTCAGGAAGGCCTGTAACAGACCTCATCATTGATCCAACTGACTGAGCATGAAGAAATGGAACTGCACTAGTGGCTAGATGGCTGCAGTGATTTCTCCTCCCTGCCATTCCTTTTTTTTTTTTTTTTTTAAAGTTCCTCCATCTTTATTTGCTTTTCAATCACTCACATGGAAAGTCTCTGAGGCTAAATTAACTAATAAGGTGGGCCAGTGATAGACTGCCAACAGGGCACAAATTGGCACCCACAACCAGATACTGAGCCGTTCATAGCATTAGTTGTAAGCTTGTTACAAGCAAGAGATTCATTTGTCAGAGGAGAAGAAACAACATTATCACCACAGACTGAAGACTAGTAGCACACACAGTTGGGCTGTATCCCTCCATACCACAGGACCTGATGTGAGAAGTCTTCACATTGAGCAAACAGAAAAGTTGACAACACTGCGGATGCTTAGGTCAGATGAAGAAAAGCAATTGCTGGAAATTGAGCTGTCAAATTGAGCTGTCAAATATTTGATGGGGAGTTTGAACACCTGGTTTTATTTCTCTGGTCTGCAACAGAGTAAGTGGTACAACTGGTAAATCATTTCACTTCACCTCTAGTTAAAATGACTCTTTTGTCTTACTGGTTAGGTACAGAGACAATCCTTTACTCTGTGTATGTGCTGTACATAACGCAATAGGAGCCTAAACTTGGTTTGAAGCTAGGTGGGAGAGTTACTAGGGGTAGATTTAAAAAACAGTGTTTTCTGTTCATGACCAAACTTGCCACTCGTACGTTTGATTTCATCCTAATCATGGCAAAACCAGATATTTTCCCAACCCCTGCCAAGTGAGAAATTGCATTGAAACCAACTGTTGTGATTTCACTGAACAGATGGCCAAGTCCATGCTCCACCAGCACTTTGCTGTACCAGGGACACCAGGACTGCCTGAGCTACTTTTCTGTGGCTACCATGTGCTTGGAAGTCATCCAACCCTTGGGACACCAACCCCTGGCAATTTACTTGGCAAAAGCAACCATCTGTCACACTATGCCAGGACTTCCAGGCAGTCCCAGTCCTGCTTCTCCAACAGGAGAAAAGGAAACACTGGTATGACCACATGCCTCATATCCACAAAGATCAATTCAATGGGGCCTCCTCGATGAGGATCCCCATTTGTCTGTGAAAACCCAGAGACACAGGTTGCAGATACAACCAGAGCTGCCAGCAATTCACCAGGAATACAGGCTGGATTCGTAAATAGTGTAATAACAGGGAGGAAAATTAGGACTTCCCTATCTGAAAAGCTTAGATGAGCTAAATCTTCCTTAGCAGAAGAAAATATATATTGCACCTATAGAGAATGCTGACTGTTGTATCTTATAACCGCAGTGGCTCAGCGCACAGACATAGTTGCAGTTCTGTCATTGCTGTTACCATATATGTGTATCACATTAAGCAGAGTCAGTAGTATTTGCTTTCTACTGTTGTGTTGTGATCTGCATTTAAAGCAGGGTTGAAATTTTACTTTTTCAAATTTGCAGACCAGATTCAATCAGGAAAACATAGTGCAATAACTCTTTGTGATATTGCTGAACATCATAACTTTTATTAGAGCATTTTTTAATTCTGGAGGGGAGACATTAAGTCTTCTTCTCAGCTTGCCTCCAAGATTAACATTTATGCTTCCCTGAACCCTAAAACCCCTAGTCAATAAAAATGGTCAGATTTCCTATACAAATGCATTCTCATAACATCTTAGGGATTAAATCTCAATTTAATTCATTCTGATCATGAGCAATCACCTCCTAGATTTATTGCAACTTAATCTGCACCAAAGGAAAACAACATCCTAGATGGCCAGCTATTTATTTTCTCCAGTACTGCTGCCATAATTCATTATGTCTGGCCTATTTTATTTTTGGACTACACATTTATTTTAGATTTAGAGACGACTAGTGGGTTATCTACCCTAGTCTGCACAAAACAGGTCATAAGAATATCCTTAATCCTTCGTGGATTGAGCCTAATAATCTGTGTTTGACTAATATAAACTAGCTTTCAGGCATTTAAATGAGTCAAGCTTGCTCATTAGGTGTTATCCATGAAAGAGAAGTGCAAAAAGTTTTCAGGTGTGTAAAAGGAAGCTTAAAAATTAAAATGGAAGTTCTTGCAAGAAGTTTATGGTATTTGCATAAGCGTTAGGAGCACCTTGGTTTGTTTTGTTAAAAAAAAAAAAAGTAGAAAAACAGTGATATCAGATCTCTGCTCTGGGATGAGAAAATTGAACGTGCTGGCATTCATCCTGGCCCAAAATTGTTCCTAGTCTTTTTTGCAAAAATCACAGGTCTATTCCAAATAAACAAACCCAAACCCCTAATTTAGACATCTTAAAGCAAAGAGCAACAAAACCATTGCTTATTCTTAAGTTATGGCTGCTATTAACAAGAATAAATGTTTTAAGTTATTTTCTATTCACCTGGGCTGTGTAGATATTAACACCTCAAAACAGATTCCTGTTGGTATGGAAAGAAACCATGGTTTATATTATGCAATACTCAGAGATCAACATGTATTTTATAGAGACAATAAAAAGCAAAGATGTTTTCAGCCAAAGTGGTCTTCCCTGAGGTTAAGCATGTACAACAGATAACATTAATAGAGTTATTCTGGCCGGAGTGAAATTCTGCTCCCAAATCCAGTACTGAAAGAGCTTTTCTTCAGGAGATTTAGACCATTCTAGCAAAGCTGGGTTCTGAAATCAGATTTCCTAAGTCTACAATTCAGTAGCTTAAGAAGCAAAATTCAGAAGACCTCTAAATTGCACTGAAATATGCATCAGACTACACTGTTTAAAATACTAATACAGTGTTAGCTATATAGTTTTCATAGGCCAAAAGACCTAGTTAAGACTACACGATCCACTGCCCAACTTTTGAAGGCAAAACAGATGCTGATGAAGTCTTCTGTAAGGTTTCACCTCACCCTCCACTACCCACTGCTGCTCCAAAGGACGCACAGATCTTGAGAACACTGAAATTAAGGTGTGTGGGGGGGAATTGAAATGACGGTAGCAGTTTGTTCTGATGCTGAATTTAAAAACTAGTTGGACAGTGCTACTGGCTCAATTTCTCTCTATTACCAAAATTGTTGTTAAACAAAAAATTCTCAGTGGAAGATAACTGCATCTTTCAAATCACTACAGATTCCCAAGGGAGAGTGGTGGTCTCTGGGGCACATACCACCCTAATCAAAGTATGGCATTCTCAGTCTGCTTTAAAAAGATAAACTGCATCACCCTCATACCCCACAGAGCAGTAACACAGTTCCAAAGAAGCATAGCCTGAGATGTGTGGCAAAATGCTAAGCAGCTACTTAGTTACATATCCTTCCATCAGAAGCCAAATATGCAGAAGTTTTGCACATCTTTGACAGAAAATATTACATTTGGGAGGCTGATAAACATGTGCTTCAACAAGTCATGATTAAGCAAGCTTTTCTTTCAGATTGATTTTGTAATAAAACATGTGCAAAGTGAATAAAAGCATTTAATTTATTCATTACATGGATCATTAGCTTTTCATTTCTAAAAAGCAAGCCTGTCACAGTATTTGGCTAGAATTATAGTTAAAGTACACAGAAAGGGACTTCCACCCCTATGTCCTTTGTATTTGAATGACTAACAAATGAACAAGGAGTTCCTAGCAGAGGGTGCGACTGCATTGTCATTTCAGTTTGGATCGGGACCATGTCTGACAGATGAAATGCCTTGGAGCACCCATTGGGTTCTCCATGGATGAAAGTAAATCTGAAGATGCAATCTAGTATTGTGCTTCATTCCCACCAGCCACGAAATGGTGCTCAGTTAATGCGACCAGACTAGAGCTAGTCCAAAGTAAAACCCTCAAAAGGCATACAGTGTGGCTGCTGGTCCACAGCACAGACCATCTCCCTACAGATCCTGTCCTACAGGACTACTTTACCTGTTAACACAGACATAAACAAAGGCATGGAGTAGATGCTGCTTCCAACCGAATTTTCTCTACCAAGAGGCCCCAGCCAGAGGCATTAGATTTCCCACATTCTCATAGAAAGCTGCATACTGTAGATTTTCAGGAAATTGAGTCAAATATGAAAGCCCATGGATGGAAAAAGTTGCTTGTGTTATAAGCAATGAAGTTGTGCGTCACTGTTGAAATCACTTCCTCACAAGTAGCAGAGTAGAGCCCTACATAATAACGGAAGGTACAGAATCTATATTCTAGCCACCCATGCAATGACCAACACTTATAAAGCTGGATGCTTACTTCAGCTTATAGTTTGATTATCCAAAAAACAGGGTGCCTATAGTTCGCATTAGCTTCAGCAGGAAAAGGAATAGCTCAGCTCTGAACAACAACCCCCACCCAACAGAAAAGCAGAAGAGTCCAGTCATGATTTAGAAATACATCTTAGGCATCCAATGTTAAAAAATGTTGAAGCACTGTATGAGTATTTAAAGAAATACACGGTTGACATTTTACATTTATTATTTTAATTATATTTTAAAATATAGCCCTTGTGGGAGTTAACGAATTCAGAGCTGATCAAATTTTGAGGTATTGAAAACAGTGCTTTCAATACTTTTTTTTTGACTTATCAACTTTCAGCCTCAATTTTTAATCATTGGTGTTGGAATACCATTTTAAATACAGAGGAAATAAATACGGTCTGAGAAATGACAGAGCAATATCACTGTCTGAAAAGTGGGGTTTCCATCTAATATTGTCTTAAGATTTTAAAGTCCTTTAAGAATTTGAAAATAAAAGCTGACCTCCCTAAATTTTGCAGAATGCTTTATAAGCAGCAAATAAAATGAGTCATTTTGACTGGTATCAAAAGCACATTGTTTTAAAAATAATTTAAATCCTATATTTCCACCTGTGCAAGTTTAAAATTGTAGTAAAATCTAATGAATCATCTGAATCTTATTTTCATTATTTCTCACTGATATTTTTTGACAAAGACAATGAAATATTTCAGTTTTCAAGGAATATGCTGAGGTTTTCCAGTAAGATTGAAGAAGGTAGCAAAATTCTGATGGGGTCTGGGAAATAGGAATTATATCTTTAAAATGGCTGCCATGAGCATTTCTAATGGACTGCTTTTTCTGCCATATTTTGTCAGTCACATGACAGCTTGTATTTTCTTTTCCCAGCAGGGTACAGTTTTATTCTGCGAATATGTTGTATGTTGCATTTTTGTTGGTCTTTTGGACAAAACCAGTGTCTAAGGATAAAAAAGTTCATCTCTTTTCAAAATTTAAAGTTAGAGGTAATAAGTAGATTCAAATCAGACATTTATTTCAGAAAGAAAAATACAAATAGAGGTTATTTAGCAAAAACTGTTTTTTCTAAAATAGCAATAAACTAAATTTGTTTTAAATATTGTTCTTTTACCATTACTGAAAAAAATATTGCACTAAAAAAACAGATCTGATTTATGGTTTCTTAAAGTTAAGAGTTTTCTACAGAATAATGGCCTTTTCCTGAGAGGGAATGGAATCACCTAGCCTGTAGTTAAAAATAAAGACTTTCATCTCTGAGATCTAGGACCCACATACCATGTGGCTAATGCATAATTGGATAATAACAGATACTTTACAGCTCACAGGTAGATCAAATATTTTGCCCACAGATGTAACCATAGTACCACAGATGCAACTAACCGGATCCCCAACATCGTTTGGGCAGTTGCTCCAGAAGGCTTGTTTCAGAAACGATTAATGCATTTGAATACTGCGACTTTGCCAGTGCTGTGGATATCAGTCTGGAACACAAAACTTTTAGGGCAGACTTTAGAAGAATGGCATAAGCACAGGTGACAGAAGCTTTCCTGGAGGATTTAGGAAACGAATGCCACAGAATTACAGAATGGTTGAGGCTTGAAGGGAGATCGTCCCTTCTAGATCTGGAGATCATCTAGTCCAACTCCCCTGCTCAAGCAGGGTCACCTAGAGCACGTTGCCCAGGATTGTGTCCAGATGGTTTTTGAATATCTTCAAGGACGGAGACTCCACAACCTCTCTGGGCAACCAATCAATGGGTGCCATACCCATGCAGTGTAATGAGAGCATATGACCCCATTCATCTTATTATCGTACTTAGATATTTATGGAGTCATTCAGGAATTAGCCTCATCCACCCAGTTCTACCCCGGTATTTATTCTTATATTACACATTAAACAAAAATATTCTGCATTATACAAGAATAATATTAACAACAAAAATTTTTAAATTACACTTTTTCCAACAAAGACTGCAAATGAAACTTAAAGGACCTGCAAAAATAATCATCATATAAAGATTAAATTTACTAAAAGTATAAAGAACAGTAGCACAACAAGGAAATCTGTAGAATCAGGAATCTGAGTGTATAAGAAGAAATGAGACTGGTCCAAAACTTGCATAGTCTTACCAGAGGAAAATGAAAATATCACACCAACCCTCAGGAAACAGAAGTTTCATAAATCACAGGAGAGCACCATTGACACTTTGGACATGACTCAGAATTATTACCCTGCTGAAATGCAATGCTGTGTACTCAGTGCAACATTAACACAAGGAAAGAATGACATTTCAATGTGGAACATTCAAATTAACTTTGACCTAACACTTCATTATTGGAAGGTTTGTCAATGAATTCTTCTCATAAAAAGATTACCTAAAGCTTCACTGCCAACTAGTCACTGATCCAAGATTTTAGAGGACATTTTAATCCTCTCTGACTATAGGATGAAATGTATGTAATGACAAAAATACACCTGTTTTGAAATCCAAGTCCATGCAGAGTGCATAAAGCAAACCCTTTAAACATTTGGATAACATGCCCTCATTTATCATAATCTGTGCTTCAGACAGCATAACCCAAAGAACTAAATATTACCCTCAGAACTACCTGTATGACCTTAAAGAGTTCCTGCATATATTGGAATATTAGTACGTCTCAGATCTGAAGAAAGTTATTTGGTCAGTTTATTAGTTAAATTTATTCAGTCAGATCTTTTAAATGTTTTTTTTTTCCAATTTAAGCAGCAAAGAATCCTTACATTTTCCTGTTACAGACCACTCTTCCTCTCACGTTCATGAAAGAATAAACTGTTTCCCCTTCTATTCATATCTATAATGATCACTTAGTATTTATGAACCAGCAACAGCTTACATGAAAATAAAACAATTTCAGAAAGTTTTAGCCATAACAAAACCTCTCCACATTAAAGAAGTTACTTGCTGTGCAACTTTGCTTATATAATGCTATAGTACTGAATGTTCTATGAATAATGGCTTTTAGGCTGTAAAATCAACTGCAAATGTAGGAAAAAAAATACAGAACAATGTAACTATCACAGATTATCTGTAGACTATGAGACTAGTCCAAACTCGGACGTAATAGTCCATGAGCCTGCACAATACCTTGGAGTCAACAGTAATAATACAAGGATGATACAACCAGTAAGACAGAGAAATAGTGATAGGATCTTTAAAGCTAGATTTAATGATCTCTCAGATATTTAAGTCTTTGTACATTCAATAGATTCTTTGCTAGTGAGAACTGATTATTAACCATACACAATATGTTTTTAATCAGATAGCGGTATTTAGGAAATATGCATGACAAGTTGATGGGTGGATAGCAAGACACTTGCAGCTATTTCCTGAATTCTAGAAAATACTACATTAACAATCACAAATAGATATGAGAATGGAGGATTGTATTAACAGCTGCTTACATTAACATCAAAAGCTCAGTGGACTACTTGATGTCAACATGTGGAAAAATTATGTTTTAGTAGAAGAAAGAGTAATATGTAATATGAGCAAACAGCTAAAAAAGAAACAAAGATCAGAAGAGAAATGCAGAGGAGAAAGAACTCATGGAGAGGACAGTAAAGGGTGGGTAAAAAAGGAGGCAGAAAGTTGTCAGTCCCTGACCAAGAATCAGTTACGCTTGGATAACCTGAGGCTCCTCTACAGACTGCTGCAGGTAATGGCACACAGGAGAGATGTTTGTACTTTTCATGTCTTTCAACTTCAAAAAAATCCCCAGTCAAAAAGGCTCTGAACCTACCGAAAACAGAGACAAGCTGGTTGGTGGCAGCTATGGGTGTAATTCTGAGGCAGACCTTAGGTTTCATAGCAAGAAATTCTCTTTGCTTTATAATCAACACCCAGGAGACCAAGAGGAAAGGGAGGAGGAAAACAAGTAAAAAAAAAAAGCAGTCTTTGAAACATAGAGAAAACCTGTTTCTGTGCAAAGTTATATTTCAGAATTTGGATTTTGAAGAAAGATTACAGGGTCTATGTCTGATACTTCATAACCTTTAACCTTCTGTAATCCCTACCACTGGTGCCAAGAAGCCATGAATGTTGCTAATTGCTGAAAAAATGCTGTCACAACAGAATGAAAGCATTTCACACCCATTCTACATGGAAGTTATATACAACTTGAAGCAGTAGAAAATTCAGGCAAAAATGTCATATTTGAATTAGCTCTATGTTGCTCACTTCTATAAGTGAAACATAAATAATGAACAATATAACTGCTAAACTGTTGGGAGTAAATTCATGCACTGAATTTCAAGCTCCTCTTTCCAAAGTCAGAAGTCATCATCTTCCTTGCATACATATTTGGCTTCTAGTATTGTGAGCTCTGAGACTAAATAATCCTGCAGGTATTCTTCCTTGCAATACTTTTCAGGAGGTGAATATGTGGCGGGGGAGGGGGAAACTGCGTTGTTCCCAGCAAAGGGTGTACATGTACAGGAAAGACAAATGCAACTGATACACTGACAGTGCATCTGGCAATATTGACCTGTGGACTCCTGAAGCTCGGAAAATTCAAGGGTTAGGGGAAAGTCTGCCTGAAGGGTAAGTAATAATTCTTCTCTCCACAGTCAGCTCCTGACCTTTTACCTAGTCCAGGGATGAATAATTTTGGCATTACCGATGCATCCTTCTCTCTTTTCTTATATAGAGAATAACTTCAGCTTAAACAAAAGCACAATCCGATTCATTCAATAGACATGCTTCACTGAAGGAAGGAGACGTGCTACTTTCTTCTCTAGTTAGCTATTTCTCTGAAACAAAAATTATTTTGATACCTGAACTGCTTTCCATTTGAACAGAAAGATTTGGTTTCTGAAAGTGCCCCACACAGGCAGCTTTCATTTCCTCTTTCAGCTGCTACTGTTTATGACTCGCTATTAGCAATTTTAATTATAAAAGCTTCCAGTTATCATTTTTGCATTTTACCATTATTACTTATTACTAAGTATCTAACTCTAATTATGATGAGGTAATTACTGTTGTTGAATGGTGACAGTTCTGTCTTTAAAATATTAAAATCAATGGTTCTGCCTCTAAAGAAGTCACCACCGTAAAATATTGATCGAATAATTTTACACACAGTGGCTGGAAGAAGCATAATGCAGATAATATTTAAGACTAGCAATTAGCGGGAGATTTTTGTGAACACAACGGCATTTAAATCAGTAGTGTATGCCTGAAAGGACAAAGATATACAGTATAAACTGTAGGGTGCTTACTACTTAATGAGGGTTTCATTATGCAGGCTGGGAAGGGGGCAGAGGTATTCGCAATAGGTTGTACGGGTTGCCCATAAGGCTCATGGAGAGAAATATGCTCTGAACTCTTGGAGGCTCTTGGAGACTGATTCCAAAATAATATTATTTGCATTGTACCTTAGGTACTTTAATTCCTGTAATACTGAGGACCTTTCATTTCCAATTCTGTACCCTGTCTTTCACTTGCAACCTTTCATCTGCACACTCTGAAGATGCTGTGGCAGTGCCTTCACCTTGGTATCCCGAGTACCTTTGTCCTCGTGGCCTTGCACTGCTTCATTCTGACAAAATACGTTTGCAGGTTCACCTTGTAGCTTTTGGCCTGTAACCCCTTACTAAGATCTCTTCACCTTCCCCTTGTCACTTCTAGTTTGTAACTTTAGAACTTAGTACGTAACATAGTACATAATAGTCATTTACATAGCCAAATAATATGCATGCACAGAGCTTAACACCCAGTTAGCATAAAACATCTGCACCTGATAAAGTGTGCTCCTATGCATGAGTGCATCATAAGCATGAACAACCAACAAGGAGTTTGAGGGAATCCTGACCAAAAAAAAAAAAATTTATCTAGTTACTACTGGAAGAATGTATGCTAAACTCATTTACCTCTTCACCCACTGTTCACAATGACTGTGAATATCTATAATACAGAACAATAAGTTCTGGTTTGGGTCATCTCAGTTCATTCCACACCAAAATTGATCTGAATTAATAAGCTTCTGGGTTTTGGAAGGTTAACCTAGCTAACAAAAACTAAAATCTTGATTCTTTGACCTCAGAACAAAAAACACGGTTTCAGCAGTTTCAAATTCTGGAAATTTCCTTTAAAGGTTTCTGAAGAAAGGGATGCTAACTTGAGTTGAATTATGAGTGGAAAAAGTTCGTCAGGCAAAACAACCCACCGCAACTTAGATGATGAGGAGATCTTCAAACTCAAAGGACAAGAAAGAACTCTAGCTATGTTCTCTCAGGGTCATCAAGGAAAGTTTGATTGTACGAGCAAGGAAAGGTATTTGCATAGCCAATCTGGATAAAAGACTTAGCTTTCTAGAGTGGAGAAGGTAATGCATTTATTAGCCCAAGAGTTCAGAATAGCAGAAGACAACTTTAGAGGGCCTTTTCACAGATTTCACAGAATGTTTGAGGTTAGAAGAGACCTCTGGAGATCATCTAGTCCAAACCCCTGCTCAAGCGGGGTCACCTAGAACACTTTTGCAACAATACTTAAAGAATAAAGCAATAGGATAGGCGTCATCTCTATATTATACCCCAACTGAACCCTAAATCAGTAACCTAAGATTGTTTTTCCTGTGAATTAAGGAGGTGCCTTAATAAATAGATCTCATGTGGGAAAAACAAGTCAGGTGGTCCAAGCACCTTGGGAAGCAAAAGGAAAAAATGTACAATAGTCCATTACAGCAGCTGTCAGCCTACAGCCTTTTTTTTGGTCACAGCATCCTAAGTTCTCTCACCAGACAGACTACAGCTACTCCCAGTTCTCCTCATCACAGTACTTTTTTCCTGTTAAGGTTTGCAAGAAGTTTCTTTCTCCAGAAGAGCTCTTCAGGAACTTCTGGTTGCCTGCCTTCCCTGCCACTCAGCGCAAGCCAGGTGTGGATGGTAGGCCACTCCTTTCCAGCAGCCTCTCTGAGAATTAACAGATAGCTGAAGTTACTTTTTTTTTTTTTAACTCTGTCTTTTTTTAATTTATTTTATTTTACTCTGTCATATTTTCTCCTTTCTTCATGGTAAAGACTATTCCATCTTCTGAAAGAGTCTGTTGAGATATTTACACTAGTTTACGTCAAAGGCCAAAACTGTAAAACTGCAGGGGAAGCTACCTCTTACTTGGAATTTTGATTGCTTATTCTCAGAATGCCATAGAGCTTTATCTCTTTCAAGGAAAAAGGACTTCTTCTGCAGAGTACTTAAGACCTCCTACTTCCCAGTTTTTTGGTATACATCCCTTTGTAATATATTTGCTGCTCATAGAATCAGATGCTGCTCACACCTGTGTGTCACAACCCTTTGCAGTAAAGTGTTCCTGGGTTAACTTGCATAAAATGTCAACTGGGACCATAAGCACAGCCAAGAACTGGGCTCTGAAGTACTGCATGCTCTTATCTTGAAGAAGCCTCCCAGTACTGAGGAAAATCCACTCTTTTGTCCGGAAACTACCAATAAGCTTAGATATGAAGCATCCCCATTTCTGTCACCCCTGTAGCACTGGCCTCTGCTATACTTGTCTGAATGTGTGGCACCTGTGATCACACAGCTCTACACCCTATATGGAGATAAGGCCCAACAGCTTGTCTGACTTAGAAATCTCAAGTAGAAGTGCAATCAGCACAAAGAAGTAGAAACTAAAACTTCTGCCTCATTCCACATTCACTAACTACTTTTTTTGTGGGTTAGCTAGGTGGGCCAGAAGAGTTGCTCAGTCTCCATCCTTAGGGTTTTCAAAACAAGACTGTATGAAGCCCTGAGCAACCCAGTCTGATCTCATAGTTGACCCTGCCCTGAGGAGGGGCTTGGACTAGAGACCTCCCAAGGTCCCTTCCAACCTCAATTATTCTAGAGTCCTAAAACAGAGACTAAGAGGGGCTTGTGTTTTCTGCAGTAGTTTCATAGATGCATTGCACTACTACACCCTGTAAGCCTTTACATGTGCTTGCTGTCAGACCAGCCCCCTGGATCCAGCAGAACAGGATTCTAGATTCTCTTTCCGTGTCCCTTTATAGATAGTTATACCATCTTTCTTTACATCTATACTTATTCATTTCTAGAAAGGCTAGCTGTTGTCATCATCATTGCCATTATTTGATTCTTCAGAGGCTTTCTACTTGTCTAACACTCAGATTATGTCAGCAATACATAGAGGTGGAAGCAGAAAGAATTACTCTATAATAAACTGAGGCAAAGAATTGGAGGGTTTTGATGATCTCCTCAAATAAGGAAGCATTCTCTAACACTTGCCCGTAATTCGTTCTCTTTGAAGGCGGGTTGTTGCCACTGTAATCAGACTCCTATTCAATCCATTCATTTTTGTAATGACCTAATTCTCCAATACATCCTGTATCAGGAAGTTCAGTTTGGACTTTGATTTGTAATTCTTTCCACTCATCACATCTTTACACACCAAGTTTATTTTCAGAGTTTTAACATAGCTACCTCATCCACCCATCCATCCTCAGGCTTTGCAAGGGCTTTATTTTCTTGAGCAGGCAACACACTTCTTTCCTGAAATGGTAACAGGAGCAAGAGGCCTGCTTTGGCATTAGAGTCATATACTGACCCCAGTATTCCAGACATCTCTGGGATAACCCATTATTTCTATTTAGGAATTGCTCGTTTGCCAAGCTAAGCCAAAGGTGCAGCTGTACTGGGGCAAGTGCTGAAGATGCTCCTTCCCTCCTACTCTTTGCTCTTCCTGATACAGCACGTGCACTTTCGACAGTGTTATGGAAACAGACTGGGTTTGACTTTTATTTGGTGACTCTTTATCAGGCTTCCTTTCTTGCAAAGTGGATCTTTTAATTGTCAGAGAAAAAATTTCTGCTGGTGCCCGATATTTTTCTTAAGGGCAAGTCATAACAGCAGCAACTCATTCCAGTCCAATGTTACATACTTAAAGGAAATCTAACATGCATTCCAGTACTTGATTAAACTTTTCAGTGAGGCCATTTGTCTTGAGAATCCAGGACATGTGCTTATTTTTTCTTCCACAGCAGTTATTTTCTGTATTTAGTTTCATTGAAAACCCCAAAAGAAACAATCAGTTCCTTTTTCTGCTACTCCAACCCCTCTTGAATATATATCCTATTGCTTTTTAGTGGCTTTGGTTTTTAAGCTGTGCAGAGTCTTCTATCATTTGTCACATTATACCTCATACTGCAGTCATATAAGAGACAAAATTAAAAACCCCTTGTCTTATGCATAAACATATTACCAGTTTGGAGGAGCACAGTGGGTATGCATCTGGGCTTGCTCTCAACAAGGCATACTGTGGTCACTTGTCTCAGCCTTCATAGACATCCATGAGACTACCTTAAAAAGTGCTCAGGGGAGGGAGGGAGAGAGGGAGGGAGGAGAGAAATACCACAGTTGTAGTACTGGAGCAGCTTCTGCATAGAGCCAAGAAGGAGGCCATACAAACTCAGAGACAGGTCAGTTTTGTCCAGCTACTGCTACATATTTTTCAACTGAATATGCTGAATAGTTGAATCAGGCACTCAGTTACTTTATCATAAAACATGAAAACTGCCATACAGGTGTCTAGCCCTGACCTGCACACTTCAAATGTGCTGCTACATAAAATTTCTCTTAAAAATAGCAGTAGTTTCTCTGGCTTGTGCCAGTGAGATACAGATGCAACATCTCACATTTGAATACTTTGAGCTATTTAGGAGACATACCCAAAAGAACCTGATGTTCCAGAAAGGCAGCTGAGAATAGGAAGAGGTCATCTGCATGTGTTCTTTTCAACAAAATATGTCAGTGCTCTCAATCACACAAAACAGAAATAGCACTTTAAAGAGGGAGATACTGTTCAATATGAGATCAGGTGACTGTTTTGGAGAAGGCTTCCATATTGGAGGGCTAGATCAGATCCAGCTGGTAGCAAGTTTCCAGAGAGCATTCAAACCTCTACTGTCCCCAGATTTCTCCTCTACCAGCTTTTATGAAAATGTTCAATCTAATTGTCCTTCAGATTCCCTTTCTTTACAGTTGTACACTGTACATGGGAAGCCTGTAATTGTCTTAAATACCTGTGATACAGGCTAACACTAATCATTAAAAACAGTAATATAAAAATCAATGTTTAAGAAGTGATTAAAAAGACACTTTTACAGGAAGAAGTAAACCATCTTTCTTAAAATATACATGTAGACCAGATCTTCAGTTCTGTCTAAACTTCTCGTTTTTTCCTCCTGACTAAAATAGCAAGCAAATGCATCAAAACTAGCGTGCAGGAGAATGCGGCCAGCATTAGAGATTGAAGAAGTTTCTGAATGTTCTGAAGCTTTACTGGAAAAGGAAGTGATTTAGAAGAAAAAAAATTTAAGTCAATATGCCATTTTGATAAATTTTCTGTTAAAACTATTTTCAACTAGCCTTATATACAACTTTATATCATACAAATATATAGTTAAGGTACAGCATAACAGCTCTCTCCTTGTTTATTACTGCTATTACTGCATCTGTAAGATAAACATCTTTCTTGGATTTGAACAGACTGCTCTGTAAATAGCAAAGTCTGAGTTGCAGATCAACATCCCATAACATTTTGTATTTTTACAGAAGACTGCTGTAAATGAAAAGGCAGCAGTGTAACACATGACCAAGCACTCAGACAGTCTAATTATTTAAATGTACATCACATTTTTGAGACTAGTGACCAGAATGTGAATTGTCAGGTTTAACTACTAGCTTTGATTGATTTGTCTCTCTGCTGTTATGGAAACCTACATTAAAGATGTAGAAACAATAGAACCTAATTAATGCTCCATGTATCTCCTGCACAAAAGAAGTATTGGGCAGTTATTTGTTGCATTAAGGCAGCACACACAACACTTTTCAAATGCATAGTTTAAGAATTGCTGCTCAAAAAAAGTGAGGTCAGAAGCACAAGATTAGAGAAGAGACTTCCCCCCGGTGTTTTGTTGCTTCTTTAAGGAGTAAATGGTCAATTTAATCCACCCTTTCCTTTAGTCACTGAAGACTGGCAGTTGCTCTGCAATAGTAAGAGCCAATCTGGATTAGGAGCAGCTGCCTTGCAGGTTGCCTTGGGGAGGAGACATCACAGCACAGGCACTGGCAGAGGGAGGAAGAATCAAGACAGTGATGAGATTCACTTCAGTGACAAAGAAAGAAGGGTAGAGACTTGGCAGGGGCAGGGTGGAGAGGAGGAAGGCATGTCTTAGAAATAAATATATTAGCCACTTTCTACCTTCTGAAGCCATTTAACCAAAGTAAGGACAATGCCTTGAGAATCGTTTGTTCTCTGACAGTCTTGGCCGCTCAAGATCTTTCCTCCAGGGTATCATTTGGGCAGAAGGGGCTGGGATGAAGGGCACACAAAGGAAAGTCTGGCTCCTCCCTTCTGTTAAGGAGTTGAGAAAGAAGGATCTTTCTTTGTTAAACACTATCTTGTCACCTGCCTTCTTTCACTTATCTGCTGTGATAATGTCTGCGTCCTTTACTTACAGATCTGTTTTTTCCCCAGAGACTTAAATGTCTGAACAATGTTATAGGAACAGGCACATCTTACTCTTCTAGACCCTGCCTCAGAGGAAGGTTCATCAGAGAGAGGAGCAGACATGATGGTACACATGATGCTTTTGCTCTCCTACTGCAGCTTCCAATTAAGGCTCTGTATTCATGGGGGATGTGGAAGAGGGTGGAGGAGAACACAGATCAGAGTCCTACAAACTTAACCAATTTCTCCAAGTAACAAAAGACAAGACAAAAAGCAGTATTTTTTCCAGATTAATCAATGAGCAAATACAATTTCTTCTTTACCACTCATTCCAGACCACTACAAAACCCATCATGTCTCTGTGAAACAAAGATGCCAGTCTTAGCTTGTCAGACAGTATCATTTAATTTCACTATAACTTTGCCTCTTCAACTTCCGAGAGTTGTGAAGGAATAAAGTTGAACAGAAGCATCTTTCCAAGGTTAAACTGGGTCATTTTATACATGAGTGATTGAACAGAAGCAGAGAAAAAAAAAAGTAAAAAAAAAAAAAAAAGTGTTTCAACCAGGAAGCAGATCTATTTCTGCTGATACAACACTGAACTGTCTGACACCAGCTGTAAGAGGAACCAAGGGCCAGCTGCCCAGGACTATCAACCTGTCTGGAAAGTGTGTCAACCATGACTTCTGTCCTCCTCTGTGCATTGCTCTGGAAAACTAGATGATCCTTTCTGTTCCTCCCAATCTGATTATGTTTGACAGCTCCATTATTCTGCAGCTACTGACAGCATTCTTGGTTCGAAAGAGGTTGTGCCTGCAAGTGCACAGAAGGTGGTGTACAGCCTGGATACTCTGCTTGAAGAGAGATCAGAGAGCAATTTGAAGGGCACCATTCTTCCCTCATCAGCAGGAAAGAGTTCATACATCTCAAGAGAGCACTAGAGTCTTGGTGACATGCTAAATATTCAGATGTCTCCCAAGTAAGAGAGAGAAAAGAAAACAAAAGAATGACATTCTAGGGAATGAAATGAAACTGTTCTAGTAAGCAATTACAGAAAAATGAATTCAGGGTGTCATTAAAGCAGGCTGTACTTGTGAAAGGCTGTGATAACACTAAAGATATTTCACCTAAACCAAAGTATCAGCTATTGCCACTAGTTACACAAGTCAAGTGGACTTAGTATCAAATGTACCAGGCAGAAAGCAAAATAAGAAGCCATGGGCAACTCAGTATTTGTTGACAGGGGCATCCTGAAGTTGATATGTCAAAACGCTGTTAAGATATTCTTAAATTATTTGCAGAGGGGAGGGAAAAAAAAAGGGAGACCTAAAACACTTAAGTTATTCAGCTGCATTTCATGAAATAAAATAAGCAGTTATAAAGAGTTCACGAGACACCCCCATCATAAAACAAAGTGGACTCCCAGCCACAAGACTCCTGTGAGACATGTGGGAAGAAAGGAGGAGGAGAGGAAATCCAATGACAGCACCTGAGCAGACACTTCCTGTACAACCCAAGTGACTGGTGAACCCACCAGGCAGGGTAAGGCCTGGTGTGGCTGGTCAGGAACAGAAGAGATGCACCACCATGTTGTCTAGGAACTCAAGGACAATGTGCATAGATTGAGGGGGAATTGCTTAATGATGAAATGCAAGCTCAAACTGATGGCAGAGTAGTGCCAATAGGAAAGTTCAATTTCTTTGTCAGCATCGATATACATCACAATGTCACAAGTCTAGGATTTCCCCCGCCACGCACACACCCTAAATGAATGAGGTTGTGCTGTTCAGCTGTCTCAGCCTTGTGAGGTGACTGTTGATCACAGAGCTTCCCAGGCAAAACACTCACCTTTGATCCTTTTACTTGAGATATGGAAGGAATGTTGCCCATGGGCCCGAGGTGAACACTTCAAACATGCTCATGAGAAATATCACTCATAATATAAAAGATCAATGTATCTGGAATCAGTGTCTCAACCTTTAAGCCTGCTTACCTGTCTTCCTGTACCTTTATATCCTCATAACTAATGCTAGTTTTTACATACAGCAAGAATTCTTGTTTCCACTTAAACAAGTGTCAGAATAAAACACATTTCATTAGTGCTATTCTGTAATTTAATGGTTCTAAATACAGATCAACATTTGATGCTGCCTTATTTGTCAGTAGGAGGTCTGTTAGACACCAGATACTGCCAGTTTGGTAGAACAGTGATAACACAACAGTATGTTGACAGCACATAGTGTAGCTTGTCTAAACCCATACTTACAGACCACTTAAATGCAGGCATGCTGCATTATGGCTGATGGCAAATGGCAAGCATTGCTGTATCAGGCCTCCCAGATCTAGCAAAAATATGCTAGTGTTCACATGTAAGCTCTGGATCTTCCAGTAAAGTTGTTTGGGGAAGTGAAATTGATACTATCTGACATTTATAGAGCTGCTTGTACTGACTGGCAAAGAAACAGTGCCTTACCTTTCCATAAAGAATTTATGTTCAGAAGAAAGAATTTATGTTCAGGTTGTACAGAAAAGACATTACACACATAGGCCTGTAAGCAGTGTCTCTGCTTCTTCTGATAGATCTCAAATAAAATTAACTTTCTTTGCTGCTCTAAGATAAGTGCACATTCTCCACTTGACGTTCAACAACAACAAATTTATATCTTGACCCAATATTTTGTTTGTTCTTTTAAAAAAAAGGATAAAATTATACTTTTAGGAATATAAAGATGCCTAAATATGTAATTGTCTTTTGAGCACCCATTCAGCACCTGAAAGTCTTTCTAGTGTGAGTCGTAGATACTCAACCTGTCTAAAAGACAAGGAATATATCTGGTTATTAAATATACTTAGACTCTTAACAATATCTACACATATCAGAAAACTTGACAACTCTTATTAGAAAAGAGAGCTCTGAATTAAAAAGAGGCAGCCACAAAGTCACTGCATAGCATTGTCTGATAAAGCATTCATAGAATTTTGATAACAAGGTCATGAAAATACCGGAGGCATGAAAAAGTTATTTTCAGACATCAAGTGTTTTCAGATAGTTTTTGTGACTTATTCTCAGTAAAAAGTAATTATTTGCCATGAAAATCTGCAAATGACAGGTTTATTTCCAAGTGCCAGTAGAAGAGTTCAGACCTTCGAAAGTGGTTCATGCATCAGTATTTGCTATATTCTGTGATTAGGTTTCAGATTTTGTACCCATGGAAGGGGGAGGGGGGAATTCTCCTTTCATCCCCAGTGTTTGCACACACACCCCCACCCGGCTCATTATCACTCCTGTTTGCCTTCTTCTCTTCTCCCACCCTATTGTTTAACATCTCTGAACCCATCTGTCAGTGGGCCGGTGAGAGCTATGCAACTTCAAGAAGAGGAGTTACCTTTGTTAGCTGCATTTTGCTGGTCTGTTTGCCCTCAGGGCTCGATCCAGCACCTCTGCTTTTTGCAAGAAAGAAGTTACCCACTGTGTCCAGTATAAATTCCAGTTTAGCTAGCTGAAGAGAATTTGGTAGGCAGAACTCGTTTTCCTCCTGTCCAGAACTGTTCTGCAGATGAATTTAAACAGTCATTACCTCAGAGCGCGTGAGATTTCCTTGGTTGGGTAAGGAGTACAACTAGAGTCCATCAGGAGGAAAGAAACTCCCATTCCTCCCTTATGAAGCATGTACTTACAAAGCATGAGAATTAGTCTCTTCTAATAAGAATTTTAGACTGAAAAAGTGTCATTACTTAGGAAAATGATGATTAAACTTTAAGTCTTAGTATCAGCTAAGTAGTATCACTATTCCACAAGTATAATAAATATCATTTTGTTAAATAAAATTGGATTACTGCCCACTTGTTCTTTAACACTCTGTAGTCTACTTTTAAAATAAAGCTTTGAAAAGCTTTAATGAACCAAAGCAAGTGATCCCCAAGCAAGCAATATTAGAACAATAATGTATTATTGAACTTCCCACTTTATTTCAGTTCCGCTATTTACCATGTTAAAAGTACTCTACTTAATATGATTGTTATAATGTGCAATTTAAACTGCCTTACACTCTTAATTGTTATCTCTCATATATACAGTTAGACTTTCAGATAATGTTCTGTCCTTATGAACATCTGAACAAAAAGAAAACTGTTATTTGGCAGTACTGACAGTAGACTTGGCATATTAAGAAAGGTTAAAAGGTGAGATCTCTGCCTCAAAGAGCTAACATATGTCCTGAAGAAGACATAAATTACTCCTTTTTTTCCCCCGCTATTTTGATAGTTCTTGATGTTGTTATTAAAAAAAAAAAGTCCAGACTTTTAGATCAATCCTCTTATAAATAAAGAAAATAAACAGGAATTAACCTATGCATTTTTAGGCTCTGGTTTGAAATCAAAAGTCAGGACCTCAAGTGTATTTTTATACTTTTACACCTGAAGTATATTTTTAACTAGATTACCAGGAATAATTTCCAAGCCATATTATATCATCAATAGCATCCAAGAACAATTTTAATGTTTTTGGACTGGGTGTTGATTTGCAAGATATGTTCAGTATCAAAGTTTTGCAGGGAAAACATTAAGCACTTACTTTTATTTAGTAATCATTACCTACTTTGCATTCACTCTCTGGATTACTATATTATTTTACAGGTAATTCCAAGTAAGTTTTGCTTGCAGTCTGATGGCTGTTTCATGGCGATGGCTATGTTAATGCAGTGATGAGCTACTCTCGTATAGCCTGCCTCTAGCAAGGCTTTTAAAGGCTAATTGCAGTTCCAGTTTCCACAGCATGGATAAGAATCACTCATGTCTACCTGAAAATAGTAGATTCGCATGATGAACTCATTACTCTGTCACTGATTACAAGAACCACTTCACCTACAGGACCTTGGTTATTGGCTTAATTACACGCTCTAGCTATCATGTTTGGTAATCATAACCTTTAAAGCAGAGGATGAAAGCAAAAAAAGAATATAGCACCTCTTGCCTAAAATGGCAATTCAATAGTCTGAAACAACATCTAAGGAGCTTTCTTTTCCATCCCATTAGGCTGAGGGCACCAAAACCCTGCTCTCCAACAAACTGTCCTGAGGATACCCCTGCCACAGCACTGGAGCTGTGTTTCTGTCCAAAGAGGAATGGTAGAAGCCTCTTCCACACTCAGACTTGAGGATTATTGTGTCTCTCCTCACACTACAGAACTGGGACATGGCCAAGGCTAACCCCAAGCTCACGAGGGCCTGCTTTGGATAGCAGATTGCTCCAGCTTTACAGAGGGATATAAACCCAAATTCACAAGAAGAGCCTGACAGTGAAACTGAACATTCTTAAAATAAAATGATTGTTTTCCAGCAGCTTGAACTTTATCAGTGTTAATAATAAAATTCCTCTTGCAGTGAAAGGTTTTTGTGAGAAAAGTTTATTACAGAGCAGCAAATAAGTCTTTGTCTCCGTAAGAATGATGCAGAAAATGGGTTCCTAAGAAAGGTCCCAGGTTTCAATGACACACATGAAATGAAATACCTATTGCAGCAGTTTCTAAATGGGAAAGAGATCAAAACTTAAACTAGGCCAAAGGCCAATTCCAGCATGCTTTCAGGAAGAGAGAATTAAAACAAGTCCAAAAATATATATCTAAAGGTGGCAGTGATTTCCTCACAGGAAGCAATTAGTCACCAGAACACAATTCAATACAGGCAGAGTCCAGGCAGTGTTCCAATACTGATGGTAAGTATCTTATGGTGTTAAAAATCAGCACAAAATGAAGAACTGTTGGATCATACATTCAGGCTGCATCAATAAATTAAGATGTTACTGCTAATCTGCTGGCTAACGTTCTCAGTTAACACAAGCATCCAGGGGTTACCAATACAGCAAATAGTACACTTGAGTCAGCATTTTGCCTTTCTGCAGCCAGAAACAATACCCCGAATATTTACAACTCTCAACAAACCTTTCCTACAGTCTCTTCTTCCAATTATCCTACCCTTTCCACTGCCTTACCACACTTTCTACCTTTTTCCTTCATCATTATCTTTTCTAAGGCTCTGGAGAGCAGAGACTGGTTTTTTTTTTTCCTCCCCTTCTTCAAACTTAGATATAGGGCTCTGATATCTTTACCTATTCCAATTTTGCATTAATTCAGTGATGAACTTATCTAGCTGTATGAGGAAAGTACTCATCCATGGCTCCCTCTACAATGAGGGGAGAGAGAGGTTCCTGCATAAGACCAATTCACTCACATGAGGTCTATGCAAGACAAACTTGCAAGGTATCTTTCTCCCTTAATTTATAATGTCTTCTTGCCTACAAAGGAATTGGTGTCCATCAGATATCTAGAAGGCACCAAAATCATGGCCTAGAGTTCATGATCACAACCAAATGCACAAGAGTAGTAAGAAGCAAACATTTATATAATTAAATGTGCCAGGGACTGTTCTCCAGTACTGAGGCCAAGTTGCATAGAAAAGCTTGTGTCTGTACCTATTGAATGATCAGCCTCCAAAACAGAGTGACTGCATGCAAACTACCTGCTTGGAGGGATCTCTGGCTACATCTGGACTTATCTGGGACAGCACTCCCATCCCAGCGTACAGCTGCACTAGGAACAGGTATACAAAGTTTAGCAACATGGAGAATTGAGTTCCAGAATCCAGGAAGATTCCCCAATACTGATTTACCAATATAAATATAGCCAAGGAGGGCAATACAAAAGCCTTTCTTCCCATAAGCCAAGCTTAGAGCTGAGGAGTATGAACAAGAAGAAAGCTAAAAGCATTGGGCAGTTTTGCTGAGACACACTCTCCTCACCAGAGATAAAGTGTCTGTCAGGATCTGTTGTTTCATGACCTTTTGGGGGTCATACTTTAAGATGACAGACATCACCCACAACCTTACTTTCCTTCTCAGCAGGACATAATACCTCCCAGAAGCTGTCCTGCTAGTTGTAAACACCCAACCCATGCTCTAACAGGAAACATCACAATCCTTCCCTCCCTTCCTTTTTCCTCTCAGATCATGACTTTTACTCAGTCTTCTATAGAGTACATCCTGAAGCTCAGAAAGGTGGTCATACAAGACACCAGGAAAGAAATTCTCTATCTCCTATAAAATATCTTCTCTCCAGATTAAATCTCCAACATCAAACCCAACATGCTCCTTCACTGAGCTACACAGCCACAGACCTACAGCCACTAATCAAACTACCCTAAGACTGACCAGAAGTACCTCCACCTAAACCACCACAGGTTTCTGATAAGTAACTGATGCTACTTGATTGGTTGTTTTCAGCTCCACCCAGCAGGAAAACACTTGGCCAGGTGTGCTTGTTTCCTTGGGTTTGTAGGTTTATGCATCTCTTCTTTGACTCCAGTTTGAGGAAAAGAGCTGTGTTATAGGGCAGCCTGAGGTGTCATTTCTCCCAGTTTATTCTAGCAAGGGTGTCTTCACAGGGAAATGATAACTTCCAGTGATGTTTGTTTGTGTGTGTGTGTGTGTACATTAAACAATCCATTACAAGACTTGAGACTGAACCAATCATTTATTCTCTTCAGCATTTCTTCTATTTTATTTTTCTTCCTTTTTTTTTGAGAACCCGCCTAGGAACTTAAAGAGAGGGCTCCTGTTGTGAGAGGTCCCAGCATGCTTGTGAGCTTCTTGCAAGAGTAACCTCTGAAGTTGTGCCAGAGCAACTCAACATCTGGGCCAATGATAGATGATGAAGGTGGATAGTTAGTTGAATGCTGTTACTCACTGTCCACTTTTGGTGGCAGTTGTGCTTCAGCCTTCCCTGCAAACAACAGTGCGGAAAATTTCCACCTCTTACCCAGCACAAAGAACTAAGAGTAGTGATGAACTTTAATGTCCTTCTATGAAAACTGTTTCGGATAACCTGCAGCTGTAGCACAGCCAATATAGTCTGAAGACAGGAGGCAATAGGTGAATTCAGACATGCATGCACAGCATTTACATTTTTGGCATGATAGGTGCTCTTGATTTTTTCCAGTTCTCACTGGATTTGAAACTTAGTCTTGCTCTACTCTAGCTGATAGCAGTAATGTACTGTTGTAGATCTGTCTTGTGAAAGACAGAGTTTCCAGAGGGTGATGAGTAGAAATAAAAATATATCAAGATATAGAGCCACTCTGAGAATACAGCTAACCCTTCTGTATGGGATGTTAAATATATCAAGCATATTGTTCTGGCTGTACTAGGAGAATGACTTGTAAGTTGACAAAAGTAAATCTTCATTTGTCTCCCTCTGCTGCCTTTGAAAATGTTCTGACAATTTAAAAGGAACATAATAGCCTTGAGAAAGGCTACTAAAAATAAGATCACTTCAATGTTTCACAGGTTTTGAGGAACGGTTCAGAAAATATATTTTTCTTATCTACATCAGCGGAGACACCATTTTTGACATCTATGTTTTTGCCAAAAAAAAAAAAGTCTGTCTTTTGTAGTAAGCTATGTTATTTTCAGAGTAGTTAGTCAATCTACTCATATTTGAAAGTAATGACAAGTTTAACCATACTGGTAGATAGGGTCTGTGGATCTTGGCTCAGTCCTAATGCATGGTGTAAGAAAAATATTTAAAATATAGATCCTTTCAGGAATGCTACACATCTCACCAGAGGACACCCAGGTATGTGGGGAAAGATAAATGTAAGATATAATGTTGGAGCTCAGAGGGGCATGCTGTTGTCTCAGGGTGGGACTGTGTTAGCAGCTGACATTTCTACAGCTCATTCATCTGTGCTTGAAGTCCACATGACACATACCAAAGGTCTAATAAAAAACAGGACTGCTTTTCATTTTAAGAAGGAATTGCTGCTACCAGAAATGCCTCTAAAGGTGATAAAACTGGCTACAAGACTCACATATCTTTGAGCATTTATTCAATTTTATTTCCAAAATGAAGTTTATAAATCATCCCCAAACCCTTCCTGAAAAATGCTGTTATCCTCCAAGCTATTATGAGCATTTACAGAAGAATGGTTCTTTTCTGTGTCAGATGTTATGAAAGACAGTTCATATTTCAAATAATATGATTTATAAGTTCAGATTGTAAAATTAAATTTAATAAAGCTCAGAAAAGATGCATGATCCTCAAAAAGCTTTTTAATATAGATCTTATGGAGCTGAAACACTGCCCTTGTTTTATATTAGCTGTTCTGTATCCTTGTATATGCTGGGATTACTGGGGGATACCAGCAGAATAACCCACTGCAGAAGGTTTACCTTCTTTCCCTCTTCTCTTTTGCTGCACAAGAATTTAACTGATGACAGGTTGCTTACCCATATTTCATTCCCTCTTTGTGCAGTTATCACATATAACTAAAGGACTTTCCAGGCTTGTTTGTTTCTTGAGTTGTCAACTTTTCTCTTTGATAATGGAATTTCTCAAAGGAAGACTAATGTCCTTGGTTAGTATTCTCTTAAGTTCAAGGAATTGTTGGGAGATTTACCATGGTATTGATTTTATTAAATACTTCGAAGGTTAGGATGAATAATATTTGAAAATCACCAATTCTGATTAGGAACAGTCCAGCAGACTCATGAAAAGGTTGCCATGAGTGGAATTTCCTCCAAATATGCTTTTGAATATAGATTTGGGATTTGACATTATGAATTAAAAGGAATAAGGGATTTTATTTTAATTCATTCAAAAGCAAAAAAATAATTTTTGATGAAACTGAAGTTCTTTTTACAGAAAATGATGTTTAAAAAAATTCAAGGATTTTGATAATAAAATTCTCTACATTTTTCATCATTCATATTCCTTCCAGACAAAATAATAGCAGATCAGATCCAGGCTACATATCTAAGCTTAAGTCTTGCTTCATGTGTCTGAGGACTTGGGGAGGGAAGAAGGAATCAAGGTGAAGGGTTAATGCAGTCAAAATAAGCTGTTAATTTCCCTATCAAATCAGTGGAGAGAAGTGGATGTTTCTGAAGACTTTCAGGGTGTGTTCAGCCAGGTAATCATTTTTCATTGAGACTGCAAGGGGCAAGTAAGATACATTTACATCAATAAAGGTGTTAGCACTGCCATTGCTTTTTGTGTATTAGGCAAATAGTCAGCATGCTCACCTGGAAAGTGGGAGATGTGGGCTCTGGACCCTCCCGTTCTTCATAGACTACAAGACCGCTTAGCCACAAGTCTGAAAAGTGTTTAGTGCAAACACACTACAGATCCTACTACTGATCCTACTACAGATCCTGCTATTATTACGGATCCTACTCCAAAATCTGCTTTTGTTTTTTATCCAATGACAGCCTAACGTAAAATGAGCATGCAAAACAATTAAACCATTTCCAAAAAGCTGCACACCACTAATCATCTTGGTTCTGAGTTCTGCCTACAACTAAATTTCTGACTTCTCCAAGGGTTTAGACACAGTGTTAGTGCCTATCTGCTTAAACGTGGTTTGCAACAGAGCTCTAGATGGCAGATTGGTACATACTTTCTCTGAATAATTACTTCTGAATATCTGTGGGCAAAGTTAGATATCCCAGCACAGGGAGATGGTCATTGAATTTAATAGGCTGATGGGATTCTGACGCTCATCTCGGTCAGTGTGATAGAGCCTAGAAAGACAGATTAGTCCAAAATGGCCTAGTCAAAAAAACTGAATATTTACATGACCTGCAGCTCAGTTCATGCACACACACCATAACATAATTACACCTTTTTAAATTCATATTGCCGTTTATGAAATAAGCTAAAATTAGTACCTCCTGTAACAGCCCCTTTGTACATTTACAATGTAATTAACAAAATGAACAGAAAAAAATCTGACTCAGAAAAAAGAAACACAAACATAGCTGCAATTACTATAGCAGAAATGCAGCTTCAATGATTTCCTTCCATTAGTATGCCAGGAATTGAGTCATAAGAGGAAATCTCATGGATTCCTGCTAATCATCCAATATAAGTTATAGCTGCAATGTAAGCTCATTTAATGCAAATTATTATTGTATCTAAACTGCAAGTCAAAATGCATTAAGTAGGCTGCTAATTCACCAACAATCAATGAAAATACAAATACTATTATTTTAAAAGGTTATTACTGGGAACACATAAAATATGTTTAACAGGAATATTCCATTTCTACTTGCAGTGTTCCATTTTCCATGATAGTAAATAAACAAATAAAATGCAGTTTGAATGATTAAATAAATGTGATATATTTAATATGTTTAAGAGCTTCACATGACTTAATGTTAAAACAGACATGACAGGTATTTGTGGATCACTTGTGATTTTTGTATTTTGCCCTTGTAGTTCAACAACAGAAATTATTATTTAAAAACAAGGAGTAGAATATCTTGAATTTCAGGCAAATGTTGAGTTAGACGGAGGGTTCTGAGGTGTGGAATATGATACTGCAGTCTGCAAGTGTAGACACTCGAGAAATATATCAGAACTTTCTAAGTGCATTTTACAGAAACATACTACAGGTGGGGTACAAAGAAGAACAAGATTTTCTGGGAGACTAAATTATTTTGGGGCAGGCCTGGGCTCAAGTCTTTCATTTGCCACACTTGTCCTGGTTAAAATGCATGCTCAGCCTCTTACTCTGGAGTCATGGCTTTGAACCCCTGGAAATGTGAATGCATAATGTCCGAGGAGAAAAACTTCAGGTGTAAATAATAAGTATTTGTCAATGTAATTATTCTCTGAAAATTTCCTACAGCTCTAATTGTGCATGTCCCAGTTGCTAGATCTCAGAAGAGTGTGATATACCCAAGATTTGGCTACACAGTTGCCCACCTTCAATTGCAAGGATGAAGAAGTGTCCCTCGAATAGCTTGTGCTGCTTAAGGCACTCTCTGGCTGTACTCTCTGGGATCATTCCTGAGCGCTCAGACCAGCTGGCATGGAACAGCTTGTGCCTATGATAGGAAGTCCTAGTCGCTGATGGAGGCTGGCCATGCCAAAATGATCCCTGGACATTATAACTCTTGAGCTATGCCCAGAGGTTGTTTGGGAAAGGGCTGGTTCGCATGGGCCTGGTGCGTGCCAAGGGCTGTTCCAGCTGCACACGGCAGCAACCAGGAATGGTCCTGGGTGCTGTTTCGTCTGCTGGCTTATATGTACCTTTGCAGAGTCACGTTTTTGCTCTAAGGAGAACCAGATGATGTTGTCTACATAAACATTTCAGGCTGTGAAGCATTTAGATACTAATGCAACAGGGGCTGTATAACTGTGCAAGCAAATGGCATGGTTTGGCAAGATAGCCCCAGAATGCAGGCACTATTTTTACATCTGGATGTAAGTCTCAGGATAGTCCGTGTCCTTCTTTCTTATACACAGTCCTGGAAACCAGCCCTGGTGAGTGTGAGACAGGAGCTTCAGCTTCTGAGCCGTTCACATGATTTAATGCAGGTATATACTTCTGGCTCCATCTGTTACAGTGGACCTGTCATTTACTAAGTGAACTGATGTGGTGGGAAGGCCCCCTCTGTGTATTGCCTTCAAAGAAAAATTGGTCATCCTCCAAAATAAGCATCCTAGACAGTCTGATCATCTATAAGCATTGCTAGAGGCACTGGATGTAGATCATTGTTAGTACAGTGGTGCATTTTGAATAGTATCTTTTTTACCTGAAATATTTTGCTAATTTTAGAGTATTATATTTCTCTTGGAACATGTACATATATAGTATGACACCTGAACCTTGAGATCTTGGGACTGTGTCTCAGAAGCATGAGAAGAATACATTAATTATTTACAAGAAAAATGTCATCAAACCCAACACGTTTTAAGGTATTGTCTCTTCCAGGTTTGATCTTTGGCATAACAAAAGAAAATAAGAAAAAATATGTTAGCCAATTATAATTCAGTAACTGCAATATAGCATACAACTTGTTTCACAATAAATATTTGATCTTTAATTCTTCAGCATTGTTATGCTTAAAAAAGTATCTTGCAGGTCACATCAGCCTATAACTGTTTCTGCACAATGTCTAGTCATACAGTGGAAATCCTTGCCACCTCTCGTTATAGAACAAGTTTGTATAGGTTCAGAGAGATTACGCAAATGTATGAAAGAAAAATCCACGGGCTACAAAGCACACAGATACCATATCTTTGGTGAAGAAATCCCCAGAGTACAAGTTGCTGGGACCTTGGTGAGTATACTGGGAAAGTTTTGTATCACACCACTGTTGGAGACAAGACATTGGATGAGCTCAAGTATGATCATTTGTGTTAAGTGGAGAGCACTTGAGACACGTATATATGATTAGGTGCTTTTTGAATGAAATTTGGGATCGAGTCTTCTGCTGATATAAGTGGGTGCAATTAAACTAAAGCTGTGCTCACTTAAGCCAGAAAATAATCTGGCTCTTAGTTCATGAAAGGTGCTAAACTGGCAACAAGAAATTGTTCCAAAGCACAGGTCAAGAGAGAGCTAAAGGACAGACAAAAGAGTGTAGGTTAGTCATTGAACTCTAGTAAGACTGCTAAAAACTCACAAAATAGAAGGTCTGTTTGCATTGTGAACATCTGCAGACAATCAAGCTATTCATTAACTGAATAGTTCTCATAACATAATAGTTTATATCCTTTTTTTAAAATGATATAGGTCATCTTTAGATCAGGTAAGAAAGTCTGCATCCCACTACCACTATCGTTAGATAAAAGCCATCAAATATTTTAAGTTTGTGGTACAGTTGGACCTAGTCATTACTTGACCAACAATTTCTCACACTCTCATGACTGAGGCATTCAGATGTTTTTACTGGAAGGGTAAGAGAAATTTCAGGTGACAAATGGATGATTTCATGTCATTCCCTGTCACCATTTTTTAAGAGTAATTGAGTTTTGAAATTTCTCTAAATCAACTCAAAACGTTTTTTAATTGAATGTTTGGTTTTGATATTCCACCATCTTAAAATCAGTTACTTAGTCCAGGTATTGTCAAAAAGAAATGATAAAGATGGACAGAACAACATATCTCCACATACTGCTATAACAATCTAGGGAGAACCCAAACCAGAAATGAAAATGTGAAAGGGATGTTGAATATTGCAGTACAAAAGGCCACCTCTAAAATATTTATGAAAAAAAACCCTCAGCAAAAACCAAATATCTTAAAAAAGAGGTCATTCTTTCATTCTTTCCAGTTTTCCAGCCTTCTAGAGCCTGAATTTATTCAGCAAAAGGAGATAACAATAGATCCTTGATAGAATTTTTAAGAAGACTTGCTTACCATAGGTTGACTAGGAAGGGGTGCTCCAGGCCTTGCATTATTTGTAACTCCCGAAAAACATTTCGAACTTCATCTCTCTCAATGCACTTTTGTTTATTCATRTATTTCATGGCATACATTTTCTTGGTGTCTCTCTTCTGTACAATACACACCTAATTGACAGCAAAATAAAAGGTAAAGTTTGACACCTGCAGAAATAAAACTCAATTATGACTTCAAAAAAAGAAGCCTTTTACAATATTTCAAGAATCCGAGGAGATCTGGATATCATGAACTAGGAAAACCTTTAGAAAGTCCATGTTACAACTATGCAGGATTCTTTGTAATAGCTTGTAATTAATAAATTAACAAAAGAATACCTATATATTTACTCCATTCTGTATAAAAAGAAACTGAGACCCAGAAAGTGGCATAACTTCCAGAAGTTATTTGGTAAAGCTAGGAGGAATACACACTAATTGCTTGAATCCCAGGCTACTGCACTAATCACAGAGATTATTGCCTCCTGCCTTAGGAAAATACACAGTCACTGTCTGCATTCCCACAAGTCAATATGCACATCTTGATAATTGCATCATAAATTTGTCATAAGTTCATTTGGCTCAAAAATTCGTCTAAATATCAGAATTATTCTCCCTTAACTAATATTGAAAAGAAAGAGAATTTTCATATAGAGGTTCATCATAATATTTTTAAGGTCACAAGAGACCATTTCAATGATATAGTCTCAGGTAGTAATTTTCTTTGCTTTAATTTCGTTTTTTTTTTGGCAAAAAATGAAATAATTTTGTAAACACAGGAAGAAAATCTTATTGAAGAGAACTCCAGCATAAGCACTCAATTGTAGGTTTTTTTTCATTAGTCATGATGGTAGAGTAGTTTCCTTGTGCATGAAGCTGGAGAGAGTCACAATCTTAAATCAGCGCTGCATCTAAGAACCATCACTTAAATATGATTTGTGGCAACACAGAAATGTAAGATTGATCTGTGTCTCATCCCCAAAGCTAGTATGAATCTCATCTTCATAACAAATCCTACATACACAAATAGAGCACAACTATATATCCACCAGAATTTTGCTCTGAAGGTTTTTTCCTATTAATTGATCACACCCTTTTTAGGGACTCCTAGTGTGTCTTACAGCTTAAAGAACATAAGCTGAAAATACCATTTTGATGCAACATTTATATTGCTGATACAGTCATAGGCTCCAATCAGAATCTTTCATCATCAGGACATATACAGACTACCAATTGTAAGTATCCGGTTTTGATACCACAACTCTGTAGTAAGTTCAAGGATATTATGCAGGATTCATTTGGTGTGGGCACTATTATTTTATATTTTTTAATATATATATTTATACTATACATATATATATATATAAAACACATGTGCACACACACACATATTATAATATATGCATATGCATGCATATATGAGATTAGTGCTCAGATATCAAATTATATTGTTGGGTCAACCAAAAAGAAATCCTTTGGATTTTGATTTGTGTTTTAAGGAACTTGCATACTCAAAGTTCAGAAATGCTTTGGAGAAATTGAGACAACTTAGAAGAGCTGAAACTTCTTATTTGACTCTAATAAGGTGTCACCTAAATTCTGGGCCCAGTAACAACCCACCAGAGCTCAGGGTCAGGGCCCTAGAGGGAGGCACAGCACGCTCGGTTATACCTTACCATCAAAGGAAATGCTCTAGGAGCTTTCCATTGGCATATTTTACTTCCTCCACCTTTTTCCAGTCCCTCCAGAAGTGGGGTCAAAACTGAACCACATTTATTTCTCTGGAACTCTATTTCCACAAACTGTGTTCTTGAGCTCAAATGCAGACCAAAGATAGGAATTAATAGAGTACTTTTAACTTTTAATGATAAGGTTTAATTAAACAACCTTTCTAATTACCTTTCCTAATACTGGGAGATGTTCTACTAATTAAGTAAAACAGGAATGGCAGTGGTTTTTTTTTTCTTGAGGCCATCAATCCTGCACAATGATGTGTACTGAAGTTTTGTTTTGTTTTCCTCCTTGGGCTGTTATGGAAAGTCAGAATGTTGGTGAAGTCCTGAAAATAACTAAAGGTTCAAGCCTATAGAGAAAGAACCCAAACTATGTAAAAATAAGAAATTGGATTTGGCCTCTTGGGGAAAGAACAGACCGCAGGTGGGGTTGAGTTGAAATGGAGGGAGGAAAAGAATTGTTCAAACTTCTGCCAATTTTTCAGAAGTGTAACAGAGCTTGCAAGTGGCAAATCCTGCTCCCTGTCTGAGATTATGTGGACACTCACAGAATTGGAGCTGGCTGCTCCAGTCTAGTGAATCACATTATAAAATCTAACAGTTATGGAGTTTGGCTCAGAACCCAAGTTCAGAAGTTCATTCACTTACATGAATTTGCAGCATGATCTTAAATGAAACTTGGCCGAGACTGAGAGGGGCTCACAGAAGTCACCTGTTCCGTTATACTAAGAGCCTCCGTATTAACCAGTTGACTAGCAAGAGGTGACAGGTTTGACCAATGGAGAAAACTAGGATCATACACAACACCTAAATATGTAATAAAAAGAGATTATGTTTTACAACATTGTTGTGATTCTAAAAGGCACTCGGTTCTCTCATCTGACAGTAAAGATGAGGGTAATCAGCACATTTGAGAGGACATTCAAGGCAATTCTGTTGCTACTAGAAGTTTTCTTAGCATACAGCCTTAAAAAAGAGTAGTGAAAAACATTTTCTAGAAACGTGTACCTGCTCACATCTTTTAACGTTTTCAAAATCACCAGGATTTTCATTAGCATACTGAAGGTACTTTCTGCTAAAAATCAAGAAATCCGGGCTGCATTCATACTGATATTATTGTGAAAAACACCTGACATTGCTATGACAGTGCTAAATAGTAGTGCAGACACTCGCTGGCATTTTTACCTCCTGGCTGTCAGCTTTCCTTCTGAGCAGAACATCAACAGGCTGTTCTGCGAAGCTTAAACTGCTCAGCTACTGCAGGAAAGAAAGGAAAAACCCTAGAGTTTTCCTCATATGTGCAGTCTTAATGGGAAATGTTTAAATTGTTTTTTTGTTTATCGTTTAAATTCTTTCCAAAGGAGGCATTTTAAAATAGGGACAAACAGGTGCTCTGGCACCTCAACAAACAAATTCTGTGAAGACTCATTATACAAGGAAGTCTGTGCGGAACTGCCTTATTTACACATATCAGTATGGAAGCCTGTCGTGCTCACATTGCTAAAACATCCTCTTTGAATTTTTCCAAAGGCCAATGATTTTGCTCAGCTCAAACTGATATCATTGCTTCAGCAATCTCTGTAAACCAAATATAGGTGTCAGATGAACTCAACTAACCAGCTATCCAGCTTCGTAGTTAGCAGGGAGGGACAGGCACTTTCAGAGCACAGACCATCTCTTTCTACAGCAAAGATCTAAATGGGTAAGGGAATCAATTCGAGAGGGACAGCTTCTCTTCTACCCAATATAAAGGGACTCTAGGTGACCAGCTTGGATGTAGGCATCTATGTTGTACGTGTTTAAAAGTAGGTAAGATGAAACTTGTCTTGTTAATTTTCTTTGAAGTTATGGGGTGCTGATTTAAATTTAAAAGCCTCTTGCAAATATATTCCCTTCCTAAAGAGGATGTTCCTACATGTCTAAGCTGTTGTCACAGGGTTGTGTCTTTCTGATACCTGGGAGACGGCAACGATGAATTGTTTTCAAAATTACCAGGTTAGAAGGAATTTCACCAGAGTGTGACTTGGAGCCATTTGCCCTCAGAACGAAGAAAACGAATACATTATGACTGCAGCACTAAACTGAACCTTTCAGGAACAAGCTAGACTGTGATCCACTTCTAAGCTGTGTTCTGCATCTCTGATTTCCTCTGATTTCACATGCGAAAAATAGAACCCATACAGCTCCATTTTGATCTGCAGATTAATAGGTCACAGACACTAAGACCATTTTCAGTGACTGAGTGCCCTCTTGGCTCTTACAGAGCTGGGTCAGGGAAGCTGGAGAGTTCTGCTGAATAAAACCTGGGCAGAATTTGCTGCTGGTTTGCTGCAGAAAACTGTACAATGCTGCATAGGAGCGGCCATAGGTAGCTTCAGAAAAGTACTTTTGAAACCAGAAGAGGGGGATAGCTGAAAATTTTGCTGCAGAGCACAGACTTGTCATTTTTCCTATTAACCTCATGAGATGCCTAGCTGCCACATGTTAGATCCTGAGAGCAGAACAGCAGGAAACAGGAGCACTTAGTCTCAGTAAAGCCATTTTGGTCTCAGTTTCATGTATAGGACTTCTTAAACTAGTATATGATATGGTGGTATGACAGGTCATAAACCAGGAGAGATGCCAGAGGAAGCTCCTTTGAACATGGTCTCTGTTAGGTGGCAAGCTTGAAGTTGCAGAGCAGCACTTCAGCTTCGCTTCTGTACCATCTCTTATGCACTAATCATGTCAATATATCAGATATGGATAGGGTCAGGTATAGGTCAATAGATCACCTATAACTGTCGTGAGTAATCACAGCCCAGGAGAGAGGCTGTGGCACCATCGAAACAGAAGATACACGCCTATATGTAGGAGACTACAAGCCAGAAGCCAGCGACACGTTTCACACTCAATGTCAGAATGGACAAATCTGCCTACGAAGCATGTTTCCAGATACTGCCACCTGATCTGCTTTTTACTCGCATACTCTTAAAATTAATTGTCGTAGACTCAGCCTACAAGCAGACTGGGTGAGTTTTGCAAAAACAAGCCGGAGAATGGATGTCAGAAGTTTGGCTTTACACTGCTAGGAAATTTCCTTGACATAGAGGGATTCATTCCCAGATTCCCCTGAGAAAACTAGCTGTAGCTGGGACTGAGCATCTGGTTAGTATTCTTTCATATTAACTCAAACTAAAAAAAATAGGTGGTTATACTGTCAAATAATAATATTCTGTAGTTGTGCATTATGTTGCTTTAGGATAGCAGCAGATTTCTTTCTGAAATTTTTTGCATATTATTTAGTAAAGTACCCTCAATCAGCGCAAACTTGATTCTGGGCTCCCGTCTGTTTTACACCAATGTAATTTCAATTACTTCAGCAGAGGAAGTCACTGTTTTATACAACCAAATTAATCAGAATTATGCCCTGTGTCTCAGTATCTTAGACAAATAGAAGGAGGAAGAGTTTGTACATTGAAATCATAATTTAAATTTAATTTAAGGAGGTCAGATTGTTCAATATACCTGTTAACATGAACAGAGAACTTGAAGAAAATTGATACTATAATATCCCTGAAATTTAGACATTGCAGCTGAATACAAATTATTTTGCAGCAGTAAGTTTGCAGCTATGACATTACAATTGCAGTAAAGAAAAATGATTTTTTTTTTTTGTATTTCACTCCCAGTCAATGTTTTATTTATTGAACAATCTTCAAATACATACGTTTTTGCAGTATTTTAATTGATGGGAATGATGGCTATATTTATATATAAAAGAAAAAAATTTAGCCAGATTAAACATAAGAGAGCACTTACAATGTGTGGCATGGCATAAAGAAATAACTTCTTAGACCGGTGTTCAGAATTTTTGGTTTGATTTTTTTCTAATTGTCCACTTTGAATTTACTTAGAAGGAAAAAAATTAATATATAGACAAAAACTGTTCAGAGGAAGTTTCTGACCTGATCCACCTCAAGTGTATCTGAAAATACTAATAGCTGGACCATGTAAAGCACAACTAGCATCCAAAACAACAATAAAATAAAAATCAATATTTCATGTTACAGATGAGGACACCAAGGCATAAGTAAAGAGCGCCCTTCACCTACCCAGCAAAGCAAGGTCACTGAGGCCAGCAAGACTGCTTTTAGCTGTGCCACATACCTTGTTCTGGTCTTGCTTGCTGCTCAGCAGCTCAGAGATCTGCACCAGTATCTATGCATGCCTACAGATACAGATATATACTGGGCAAAAGGGCACATGTCCAGGAGGGGGACGAGTATTCAGTCAGGGGTCACACATCGGTCTGAAGTAGCTTACATGTCACCTGTCTTGAATAAAGCCTCAGGACCCCCTGAGCTGCACAAAAGCTATGGCCAAAATGGTCCCAAGCAGGCTCAAAGCTCAAGTTCTTGATCTACCCAGTAGCCAACTGCAAACTGAACTCTTTCCAGGCAAAGAGAAGCAAGCCTGCTTGCTTCCAGAAACCAGATTATGCTCCTCATTTCTCTTCTCTCCATGCTTTTTTCCTACCCTCACAATTGCTGTGATGTCCCTTCACTTTCCCTAGAGAAGATACTGGAGCATGCAGGAGACTGCATCTGCCTTAACCTGCCCCTGCGAGAACAAAGGTCACTGGGGCAGCATCATTCAAAACTGGTGATCCCTTCCCAGGAAAGGTGAACTCTTTGGATATAAACAGGTTGATACTGAATGGCCTGGGAATTCCTGTAACAGCAAATGCAGCCACTGTAAATTGCAACAGCTGATGGAAAAGTCAGAAATCTGCTTTCTGAAGGCAGCTGGCAGAGCCGGGGCGCAGCTGCTGAAGCAGTGAGCCCTGGTGGAGCAGAGAGGGTGCCCAGGTTACCCCAAGCAGTGTGCACACAAGCGAGATGAGCTGTGCAGAGTCTCTGCCTGGCTGCCGTTCCAGATACCTCCTGCAGCAATATCCTACAGAGGCCTAAGGTTGCTGTAGCAACCACAGTAATTTAAGAAATATTGAGAGAGAGACAGAGAGAGAGAGAGAGAGTGATTGTACCAAGAACAATAAAATAAAAAACTAGAGCCTGTCTTAAAAAATCCTATTGTTCTCAGAAAACAAAAAAGGCCACAGAGCAGTCATAAAGGAAGAAAGCAGCTTAAGGAAAGTGTGATACCAAACACGGTGTTGCGTGTTGCTGTATGGTAGAGTGCAGTAGACCCCAAACTAAACAGTGAGTCAATAGAGATTAGAGGCCTTGCATCATTTGTTGATGTTTTCTGCTGCCAGGTAGTTCCAGAAGGACAGTAATAGGAAAAGTTGCCAGCAATGAGGCTTCTAAATGAAGGGGAGAGACAAGACTGACTCACAGAGAAAGACACTTTTGAAATGCTGACTGATTTACTATGTTGTGCTTTTGGCTACGGTACAATAGGTCATTTTAAAATGGGTTTCTTTCTTTCTGTGTGTGGAAGGAAAAATAAGGTGATTGGCTGGAAGCTTGCATTCATTTGGAATAAATAAGCCTGTTATGCCAAGGACTCCTGTGTTGCATTGACAATTGCAAATTAAGGATTTAAGTTCAAAGGGGACCTTATGTACTCTTTCTTTCTTGCATTGAGTATATTCTCTCAGGATTGTGAAACTTTATTCTCACACTTACTCCCAAAATAGGCTCAGAAGAACACTGCAGCCCATAAGAAAAAATAAGCCCATAAGAAAATTAGCTGTTTCTAGAAATATCATCATAGAAACATTCAGCAACGTTTCCTGAATCCTGCCCTCATAGGAAATGTCACACACTGATGCCATAGACAAGAATGAATCAACCACCAAGTCACCAAAAAGCCCATAGGGTTGTTTAATTTTCAGGCATGATGTGGAAGGGACAGAGCCCCTTTGGTAAGGCAGAGACAGTGAAGTGCAAACGTGGAAGCTTTGAAGAAAGAGAGGGGTTCAGGAGACATTTGTGATGGCCAGGATGATTTGGATACTTTTCTAAGTGCTTATATTGGACCTAACTTGCACTGCAGGCAATGGGAAGCTATCCTTTGTTTGATAAGAGGCTCCGTTAGAGCACTGTGATAATAAACAGTCACAGCTCTCCAGCCACCCTGATTTTTGAAGGAATTCTTGACTACAGTTTTGCATCGGCAGCATATTCTCTTATTCACCTCCGAGAGCACTTCTCGTAGAATCCACTGGACAGAGCAAGGACACGCCAGGAAGGCAATGGTCTGCGTGAAGCATTTTAGGCTCCTGTACAATGAAAGTCAATTTTCTGCCTGGAAGGCCAGGAGCCAAAAAAATCTAATGCATGTGTGTAATGTATAATTACAGAAGTAGCCCACTGCCACTCAGCTGGCACGTGCTCAAGAATCATTAAAATCAAGGTCTACATAGTTATTTCTTGATTGGCTACTGAAGTTGTATTTCACCTTCAAATGTATTTCTGCAAGTAATGGTTTCTAACGGTTTTCTAATATGATTTTCTCTGGCTGCATGGCCTTGTATTTACCCATATTAAAATTTAAAACCTTGTTATAGTCTTTATTATAGCAAAGAAAGGTCATCTACTCATGTGTAAACAAACCATTAATCTCTGTTTCAACACAAGCCCATTGAATTGAACAAACATTTACTCAGTGATCATAATTACAGTGAATGTCAGCTTATACAGTCCTGTGTGTATTGTATCTATGTAAAGTGTCTTTAAAATATTGCAATTATTTTAAAGACATGAATAAGTCCAGACTTTTAAGAACAAGATGACCCTACCAGACTGTCTACTAAGTGGTCTGCTCCAACTTTTTGCATGTTTTTGTTTTGTTTTGAGGACTGATTTCTAACTTCTGCTAATCCCCATTGTAGAGATTTAATTATTATAAACATATTTACTCAATTAACTTTAATGAACATATTGCAATAGAAATAATTTAGTGTACAATCTGAGTCAGTATGACTGAGATCAGAATGTCTTCAAAAAGCAGAAGTCTACAAACCTATGTTCCTTTATAGTAGTGTCTAATGAGATCATATCAGAAATACACAAAAGAATTGTCTGTTAGATTTTTAATTGCTAAAAATAAATTGATTCTTACCTTTCCAAAACTCCCTTTCCCAATAGCCCGCAATATTTGAAAGTGGTCAAAGTTAACTGCAAAATAAAGTAGAGAACAGAAGGAAAATAGTTTGCCAAGTGCTAAATGAGAATCAGAAATCAAATAACAATTAAAACAAATGGCAGTTTCCTATTAATGCCATTTTACCATGTGATATTTACTGTTTCTCTTAAAACACCAAATCTATCTAATAGCTAGAAAAAGAGGAAACTTGCATTAAAATATTAATTTGTTCATCAGCCCATCTTGGCCCAATGCCTCCAATGTCCAATGTCTCCAAAACGCAACAAATCTCTGTCCTAACCACGTAAGAAGACAGCAAATTAGTTGCATTAGGCAGACGTTAGCACTGCCCAGATCTTAATCCTTCTGGAAATTGCTATTAAAAGAGTATTAAATAATTCAGGTAAGTAATACCATCTGCTTACAGATATGTATAATATAAGGATAGTGTTGTTACAGTAATCACTCCACAGGACAATTCCCATCTTTTATTCAAGAAGGTATTCTGTTAAAGTGATGGAACTTGCCCCATCATGGGCTAGCAGGATCAGCTACTCTGAACTTTGCCACCTTAACACCATATATAATACTAATATTTTTAAGTCTACTTCATAGATGTAGCATAAGTTGTTTTGAAAGATTTCCTTTTAGCTTGGCAATAGAATGAATTTGCTCCAGCTTCATGAAAATCTAAATGATAACATGCTCTGCCCTAGACAGTGAAGTGGTGTACTGTGAAGGTGAGTGAGATATTTCATTTTCCAGAAATGTCATTATTGTTGGTGTTGCATGAGACTGAACACAGCATGACCTTCATCTCTCTGGTTCATTGTTAGGTCTGGTGGTTTAAAAAAATCCAATAACATCCTGAACAAAATTGATACGGAGCCATTGAAACACAAACCTGACAGTGTGTGACAGTCTTTACAGTCACTCGTCAGAAAAGAATCACACTTAAGGCTAAACTCAGTGAACTGGAGTTGGTAAAGTTCACTGAAACTTAACAGGATTTTTTTTTAGTTAAAACTTCTGTTCCTGGCTTTGGTCACGTACCTTCATCTATGCGCCCATTATTGCAGTAACAGGACACCAGCAAGATTATGTAGGTAGACTGTCACTGGAAAAATGTGGCAACATGAACATGTATAACAAAAATGTGACTCACATCATGATGAAAAAGAGAATCCTATAATATTTTGCATATCTGCCAAAAAATTTTACCAGCTCAAGCTAAGGAGTAAGCAGAATATTGTAAGGTTGATATATATCAAGCCTCCAAAAAAGGCTAATATCTTATTTTCCCTGTTGCAGGAATATTGCATTTGCACTATTAATGCCATGTATAATATATTCAAGCATTTGTTTATTTATGCTTGCTTACATTGTCTTCAAGGAAACATGGTTGCTCCTTTCATTAGTGCAGCTATAGCAACCATCTTCCTCGTAATTGCTGGAGACCAAATCAAATCCAGAGCTGACAGAGTTGAAAGTAGCAGGCTTTACTCTTTACAAACAAAGATGATAATTGTGAATATAGTCATTTTAGGATTTGGATACTAAAAGGAAAATGCATAAAACAGCAAAGGATTTTTAACCTGCTATTGCTGGAAAAACAGTTCTGGGCTGAATCAGGTTAGAGCTAGGGTTACCTTGATGTTTGGAAGAAGCATGTTTGTCTGCCAAGGACACCCCTATGGCTGTGGTCTCTGCCCACATATTTTACCAGTGGGGCATTGTCCCGTATTTCCCATTGGTCCAAGATGGTGTGATGGATAGGATGGCTGATTTAGGAATACCACCTTATACACAGACTTCTTTCAATATAAGTTTTGTTCCCACCAGTCATTCGATCCAAATGTGCTCCCCTAGGTGGAGGATTTGAGAGCTTAATGACTGGGATCTTTAATTTGATGGAAGCTTAGGCAGGAATTCAACATAGCCCTGAAAAGGTTCAAAACAATGTGTTAACCTCACCGATTTGTTTGATCAGGAAAATTCAGTGATTTTTTCCCTACAGTACCCTGGTATTCTCCCTGTCCTTCCCCAACTTTCAAACCTTCTGATATTTCTTGTATATTTTACTGATTTTTTAATAAACACTTTCATTTAACAAAGTTTAGTTTCACTGAATTTGTCCTCCATTCTGCAGACATTCTTTGCATAAAACACAGATTTATTTCATTGGAAGCTTAGTTAAAGTAAAGAGGCTAGGACTACATTTAAGAGCATCCCCTCTTATTTTGTGTATTTATATATTCTGTTTAGTTCCTGTGTAATGCTGAGCTGGTAAAGGAAAAATCTTTTTTGGCACACTTCTTCAGTAAGAAATAGTCAGTGGGAAGAGTTTGATGAGTTGAAGAATATCCATACAGGTTACCATTTTTTTGGTAACCAAATTTCTTTCAGCATAATTCAAAAGAAGTTAGAACAAATCTACTTCAATGCAAGATAGGTGAGAATAATATCATATTTGTTTACCTTGACCTACCTTATGCCAGTTGTATATGAGTGTAACATTAATCTGAATCCAAATCCCTGAGGCCAATTCCCAACTACAACTGGAAAACACCTTATATATATTAGTCTCTAATTATCTGAATTGAATTCAGGTCACATTTCAGTAGGACTTGACTATACTAATGTGTTGCAACCCAGCTGATTTTGAAATGCATCAGTTTGTTCAATGACTTATTTTATTTTTGTAAAACTACGATTAAGCATTCATTTTTAGCTATGAGAAGGAAATTTATTATGTAAATGTAAATTCTATTTCTCTATACTTCTTTCTTTAATGGCTCTTATTGCTCTGAATGCCTAGAATGACTTATCATTTTGGATTTAAATGCAGATTGGACTTCTTTAAGAAGAAAATTATTAAATGAGGCATTTGGTCCTTGTGATTTAATGTGGATTATTAGTAAGTCTAATAAGTGGTTATAAAATACAGCCACAACAGTTGATCAAATTTTCTGTTTTTGTGTTCAACATGAGGAGAAAGTGGGACATTATTACACTTTCAGATCTTCATAAAGAAAAAGGAGTGTTTACTTGCTATATATCACTGTCCCACAAGCTGGTCTGCCCTGTCTTAAATCAAGGGACAATGATTGCAACACACTTGGTGGAAGAGAAAAGAAAGATCTTTGCAAGTGATTGTGGAAGTATGCTAACACATTTGAGTTTGCATCTGAAATGAGCTATGCTTTCAGCCACTGTGTTTTTTCTGGAAATGGCCAATTCACTAAGCTGAGGCAACTTGATTTCTTTTGATCATTCAAACATACAATGTTGAAGATTCCAAAATTGGGGAAATTCCCTCAATGTGATGTTAGGGAGGGGGAATAAAAGGGACAGTCTACAGCTGAGACAAACACCATATTTAACCAGGTAAAACTAACATGTTTTAAGCAACAGTCCCATCAACAGTAGATCAGCCATGCAGCAGTCACATTAACACCACTACTCTAATAAGCAGCGAACTGTCAAGCTAAGTTCACTGCCACCTTATTATTACACTAGTTATTCTGCTCAGGTGTTTTTAATCTCACACTGAAAATTTTTGGCTTATTTTGTTCATCACATGTTTTTTATGTTCTAGATGCGCTTTTTCTCCCCTATGATGAAAATTCAACAGCACAGGGTCACTACTTATTCTGAGAAGAATTACAGCTCATCATGACCTCTGGCATTTCCAATGTTTAAAATATCATCAAGATCAGACACTGCCATTTCCTCTGCAATGGGGATATCACAAATATTGTATTCTTGTCCTCTAAAGCATGACATGTCTAACTCTCTTGTGAAGCCTGGTGTTGCAGCTAATGACATTTTTCTAGCACAAAACCCAGCTGAGATAATGGTGTGGCTGGCAGAAAGATACATTCTTTAGCAAGGATAATATGACTATTACTCTTTTTAAAATAGTTTTCTTAGTACCCTTTACTCGAGAGGAGAAAAAAAATCCAACTTTTTGAACACTCATTTTATCACTAGTTTTTTTAGCAAGAACTATTTGGTACTAGTTAATGAATGATTTTATATAAGTATGCATACACATGCGCGCACACACACACACACACACACACACATGAATGTTCATTTTTCTTTATGATACATATATATATATATACCTCTATGTATGCCTCTGATCATGTATATCATAATGAAATATAGACTGAATGGAGGTAGAGAAGGTTATGAAATTAAGTGGGCATTAACTTTCTGTCAACACCAACTGATGCAAATAGAACTCCCGTGTCAGGTCACAGCACTATGACTGTGCTGAAACTCCCGTTTAAATCAGCTTCATCTACCTCTGGTTATAGAAGGTTTGCCTGTATTTAACAAACATGAATGGAAATAAAGTTTCTCCAACAATATGATCCTGCATTCACTGCTAAAGCACAGGTTACGTTTATTAAACCAGCTGATAGTTGGGAGAAACCAGTTGGGAGAAACCGTTGGGAGAAACAGTTCAGTTTTCAGGCACATAAGCCATCTTTCCCTAAGTATCAGCTGGTCTCATAAAACATACCATTTCTCTTCATAACACCTAAGAACAAACTTTAAATGCATGCGGCATCACAGCTAGAGCAGTGTCATTGTACAACTACAGTTAACAACATTTGAATTTTGACTGAATAAGGGCTGAATCCTTAGGTCCTGGGTCAGATCCAGTAGAAAGACTGCAGATTGGAATGCAGAAGAATAGAATGGCAGATCCTGCAAATCCAAATGTTCGGATGGAAAGCGTGCCCAGAGACCACTCAAGGTTAGATCTACAAAAGAAGTGCAAAAGGACCACGGAGAACCCCTTTCGCTTAAAACAATGCTCACATTCAGAAGCCTGTCCAGCTCAATTTCCACTTAATCCTGGAAACCGCAAGGCTGTGTGTGCACCTCTCGGTCAGACGATCCTCCTGTTCCTGGACGGAGCCCTTGCTATCATTCACCCCATAACCTGGGACATGGTATCTTTCTCCCAGACCCTTGCAAGAGCTTTTTGAGACTCTTTTAGGGCATGCCTTAGCTCTGATTTCTCTGCACCATGCTTCACTCTCAGTATTCATTAGCAGTCCACACCAAAAAGATGTTATGTGTTTGGCCCAGGAGCTAACACCCTCCCCACGGCTCCTTGGGATCCATTTGAACCATACCCAACATGGTAGCTAGATTCCCTCACATGCCATACTTAGGAGTTCTGACTTAGACATCAGCTCTGAACTTGAGTCTTACAGCACATATTCCAGCTGGACCTTTTTCAGAAATCAAAATGAATTTACATTGTCTTCAGCTATTTTTTTACACAGATGAATTCACAGAACTAAACTGTGAGTTTTAATAACAGTTATGTAGGAGTTTCCTTTTAGGTTTATTGACTTTCATCAATTTGGAAAGATCAAGAAGGATGATATTCTCCCCTCCCCCATCTTCCTCCTCCCACCCTAAAAAAATCTCCATTAATTCAGAACTGACAATGATTATGGAATAAAACAGAAATATTCAGCTAACTAAGGGAGAAAATAGTTCAGCATTTATGGCATCTGTTGCATGATACAGTATTACAGTGACTGATGCCTGTTAATTTCAGTGATGAGCTGTGTATGCATCTAAATTAAACTTTTTTTTTCCATTTAGTCATACTCAAATAAATCTTAAATGAATTCCACTGCACAGCTACAAGTCTACATTAATAGCTTTAAGTACAAGTATACCTTGCTTTGATTGTTTTCATGGTTTTGAAGCTGCCCCATGTAGAGCATTTTGCAGTAGTTTAATCTTGATCTAATAAAAGCATGGGTGATGGTAATGGGATTTATAACCTGAATTAATGGTTGCACTCTGCCAGTAAATGTGGAAAAAGGTGGTCCTAGCCATTACGGATACTTTTTCACATATATTAGTGCACCCAAAAATATTAGGAATATCTAGAAGCACAGCGTGATGGTTTGTGAGCAGCTTGGGCACAGGAATCTCTCCTCTACCTCAGCCTTCTCATGTGACCTTAGGCTTCAGCACCATATGCCCCAATCAGTGGAAACAGGGATCATTACATCTCTAGGTAATTGTAAAATTAGCTATAGGAAATAGTTTAGGTGCTCAGATACAGTAGTAATCAGGAGAGTAGAGGCTGTCAATTCAGGTAATAGTGCGTTCCCTGTAAAGATTGAAAGCAATTTTCAAAGTGATGAAAAGTATACCCTGCTTTGGAAGTGGAGGTACAGAAAAAAGTAGATGACTAACTCAAACCGCACACATCAAGTTGCCGCAGAGCTGAGACAAGAACCCCTCTCCTACTTTAGACCACAACATTTCTCAGACATATTTTTTCAACTGCACGAATGCTGAAGACATTTGATATAAAACTCCTCAGTGAAAAGTAAAATAAACATTTCTTGCTCCACTACTCCCAAAGGATAAAGTAAACTATGGGGAAGATATGCACATCACAGACTATTGGGTTTTTACAACCATTCTGCAAACACACCAGATAGTTTTAATGGAAATGCTTATTATTCTTTTTTGCATAGACTAATCAGCATTATATGCACAATGATGTGTGTTAAAATAATGAAGTCTTTCATATGAATTCACCTCAACTGCATTATTCATGAATGGTACAGTAATTTGAACCAAACAAATGCAAGCAAACTATTACTTTGATGCAGATCATTACATATTTGATTTATGACGTCACATGCAAACATAAAATTTCTACCTTTTGATTTTTAGTTTTACTTAGGAATTCAACTTAAAATACTCTCATGTTCCCCATCATTTGTTCAAGTGTAAATTAAATCTAGCTTGAGAAGCAATATGTATATCAGGTGTATTTTACATAAAGCTGACATCTGTTGTTCTTACTGCAGCTGAGGAGTGTTTATAGCATATTTATGTGATTAGCCCAAATACACTCAATAACCATTACCTGAGATAACTTCGTATTTCAGAGAGCAGCTTATCCAAAGCAGTCAAAACACAGGCACACACATTCTTGGCATCACAGAAAAGAAATTAGGGGTCTTTTGATTTGAAATATTTTGAGCTACTTAATAAGTATCCAGAGCCAAATCCAACCATTCTCCTTCTTTAGCTTTTCTTGGATGAGCCCACTTATTTATTTGGACTGTGTGACAGTAGCCAAAACCAGAATATGTCTCTCAAGGTATTTAGAGGTAAACAGTAAAGCCACATTTATAACAGAATGTGCATTTCAAGGCATCTAGCCTAGTTCCCATTGATCTCAATGGAAAACAGGAACAGGGAAATGCTACAATGGCTACATCAGCCAAGGAAATACACTTTTATTTAGGTCTATGTTCTGTCTTAGACATCGTATGTTTGTTTCAGGATGTCCTAATGCTTCCTGCTTTTGTGTGAATCAGAAAAACAGGGTAATAACTAAATCAGATTTCCTTTATAGATGTGATCTGTATGGTTTGACCTGCTTTATACTCATTGGGCAGCACTGCAATTAAGTTTTCAAACTAACTCTGCCTTCTTCTTTTATGTGTGTTCATCTTTCACATTCTCCAGTTTTTCCGAGAGAGAGAAAGAGACAATGACTTAAAGTCACAGGGCCATGCTGACAGAACCTCAGCAACCGTCAAAGCTTGTTAAAATTGCTCTTGTACTTCCATACACAGACACAGAAGGTGAATAACCAAGTAGATAGAGTCATAGATATTCAGTACTCATGATGGAGTCACCAGCTTGAATGGATATAGACAGGAGAAACATGAAGAGTGCTTAAAAATTAGATTAAGGAGTATAAAATGGTTAGGGTAGTCATAGGAGTCACATTCCATCATGCTCTATTGATAGGAAATGAACTAGTGAAGAAAGATACTGTTTAAATTAAGTATGAAATGATTTTTTGTTGATGGCACGCTAAAACAAGCTGTATCTTCGAGGCGAGCAAAGAATACAAACACTGTATAGCTTCATTAGGTTTATGGGTGGAATGTGCCATCCCTATATATTAATTGACTGGGGAACATACTAATTAGAAAGAGTTACATAACTGAAGAACAAGATAAAATCAGTTTCAGAGATGATCTTTTATCTCATTAATGATGGAGCATGGCATTTTTTTATCATTGTATTTAGGAGCTTTGCATTTAAATTGCATTACAATGTCTCAATTTTTCAGGCTTAATGAGTGTTTAAGTCTTTATATAAACTGTTTCTAATTATTATGTTAATCTTTTTTATAATTATTCAGCATTTGTTTGCAGTTAGAAAGAATTGAAGATCTTTGTATGTCAGATAAATGTGATTTAAAATTTGGCTAATGTGGCTTTGATTTTTAAAATGCATTTCAGTCTGATCATGTTTGCAAACTAAGCATGTATGCAAAATGTAATTCCTGTCTCTTGGGAAATTCAGATACTTTAATATTTGTTTATACGCAAAATCGCCCGCCCAAAAAAGTTATTTCTTTTTGATGTAACAAAATGGCTATAACTAAGGCCTCTTCAGGGACCTACTTGGAGGAATCCCATGGGTTAGGGCCCTAGAAGGAAGGGGCGTTCAAGAGAGCTGGTTAATATTCAAACATCACTTCCTCCAGGCTCAAGAGCGGTGCATCCCTATGAGTAGGAAGTCAAGCAAAGGAGGTAGGAGACCTGCATGGATGAGCAAGGAGCTCCTGGCAAAACTCAAGCAGAAGAAGGAAGTATACAGAAAGTGGAAAGGGGGACAGGCCACTTGGGAGGAATATAGGAACGTTGTCAGAGTATGCAGGGATGTGCTGAGGAAGGCTAAGGCCCGTTTGGCATTATATCTGGCTAGAGATGTCAAGGACAACAAGAAGGGCTTCTTCAAATACATCAGTAGCAAGAGGAAGACTAGGGAAAATGTGGGCCCTTTGCTGAATGGGGTGGGTGCCCTGGTGACGAAGGATGCAGAGAAGGCAGAGTTACTGAATGCCTTCTTTGCTTCAGTCTTTACTGCTCAGGCCAGCCCTCAGGAACCCCAGACCCTGGAGACAAGAGAGAAAGTCTGGAGAAAGGAAGACTTTCCCTTGGTCAAGGAGGATCGGGTTAGAGATCATTTAAGCAAACTTGACTCCCACAAATCCATGGGCCCTGATGGGATGCACCCACGAGTGCTGAGGGAGCTGGCGGATGTCATTGCTAAGCCACTCTCCATCATCTTTGAAAGGTCATGGAGAACAGGAGAGGTGCCTGAAGACTGGAAGAAAGCCAATGTCACCGCAGTCTTCAAAAAGGGCAAGAAGGAGGGCCCAGGGAACTACAGGCCAGTCAGCCTCACCTGCATCCTTGGAAAGGTGATGGAGCAGCTCATCCTGGAGGCCATCTCCAAGCATGTGGAGGACAAGAAGGTGATCAGGAGTAGTCAGCATGGCTTCACCAAGGGGAAATCATGTTTAACCAATCTGATAGCCTTCTATGATGGAATGACTAGCTGGGTAGATGAGGGGAGGGAGAGCAGTGGATGTTGTCTACCTTGACTTCAGCAAGGCTTTTGACACTGTCTCCCATAACATCCTCATAGGGAAGCTCAGGAAGTGTGGGCTAGATGAGTGGACTGTGAGGTGGATTGAGAACTGGCTGAATGGCAGAGCTTAGAGAGTTGTGATCAGTGGCGCAGAGTCTAGTTGGAGGCCTGTAGCTAGCGGTGTCCCCCAGGGGTCAGTGCTGGGTCCAGTCTTGTTCAACTTCTTCATCAATGACCTGGATGAAGGGACAGAGTGCACCCTCAGCAAGTTTGCCGATGAGACAAAACTGGGAGGAGTGGCTGACACACGAGAGGGCTGTGCTGCCATTCAGAGAGACCTGGACAGGCTGGAGAGGTGGGCGGAGAGGAACCTCATGAAGTTCAATAAAGGCAAGTGCAGGGTCCTGCACCTGGGGAGGAATAACCCCCGGCACCAGTACAGGTTGGGGGTTGACCTGCTGGAAAGCAGCTCTGCCGAGAAGGACCTGGGAGTGCTGGTGGACACCAAGTTAAGCATGAGGCAGCAATGTGCCCTTGTGGCCAAGAAGGCCAATGGTCTCCTGGGGTGCATCAGGAAGAGTGTTGCCAGCAGGTCGAGGGGGGTGATTCTCCCCCTCTGCTCAGCCCTGCTGAGGCCCCATCTGGAGTACTGYGTCCAGTTCTGGGCTCCCCAGTACAAGAGGGATGTGGCACTACTGGAGCAAGTCCAGCGAAGGGCTACAAAGATGATTAGGGGACTGGAGCATCTCTCTTATGAGGAAAGGCTGAGAGAGCTGGGCCTGTTTAGCTTGGAGAAGAGAAGGCTGAGAGGAGATCTTATCAATGTGTACAAGTATCTGAAGGGAGGGTGTCGAGAGGATGGGGCCAGACTCTTTTCAGTGGTGCAGAGCAACAGGACGCGAGGCAATGGGCACAAACTGAAACACAGACAATTCCATCTGAACATGAGGAAAAACTTCTTCACTGTGAGGGTGACAGAGCACTGGAACAGGTTGCCCAGAGAGGTTGTGGAGTCTCCTTCTCTGGGGATATTCAAAACACGCCTGGATGCAATCCTGTGCAACGTGCTCTAGGTGACCCTGCTTGAGCAGGGGGGTTGGACTAGATGATCTCCAGAGGTCCCTTCCAACCTCAACCATTCTGTGATTCTGTGATTCTGCGATTCTGTAATGATTTGAAAACATAATTTTTCTACATTATAAGTTGAACTAAAATTTTTCATTTTGAACTGATATCAGTTTTTACACTTTGAATATCGGAATCAGATCACAACAATCCAGAACCAGGAGTTCAGAATAATGTCTATCTTATAAAGGAAATACATGTTTCTGTTTTTCCATCAAAATGAAACATTCCCACATTGCCAAAAGACTTCATTTCAGACTTTCTGACTGATCCAAAGTGGTTTCTCTCAGGGCAGTTCATTATTAAGTTATATTTCCTTGTGATGGTGACTATGTCTGATCTTCTATGGGATGAGGCTATTGGCTGGACTTTATCGTCCATAACTTAAGCATGGGCAAATAACTTTCACGATACACACTTTGTTCACTCAGAAGCAGTGTTATGTTAGATTATAGGCAATGTAACTGGATACAAAATTTGGGTCTACAGAAGGGAATGGGAGGATAAAATTCTAACTCCTTTGAAGATGTGTTGTAACACGGAAATGCAGCCTAACTTTGAATTGACCAAAAATGACATCAGTTTGAAAAGGTAAACTTTAATTCCATTCAGACTGTCAGAAGCAGCTTTTTGAAAGGAAAATACTGGCATTTGATTTTTCAGAGACTTCAGTTTTCCATTAAAAAATTATTCTGGGGAAAGTCGTGAATCTCCTGTTACAAAAATGAAAAGCATTTTGCTGAAATTAACACTTTTCTGAAAAAAAAATCAAATTGACAGAATTCCTTGATATCTCCCAGCAGTGTCCTCTGTAAAACAGGATGAAGCACATGCAGCCTCTGCTCTAGATTGTCAGAAATGGGGAGGATACCTCAGTACCTCAGTGTTGGAGAAGTACCACTATACTTGTCTTATTCATATATTCTATCTGTAAATATCTGATATCATAGATAACAGAGCGGGCTAAATAACATATGCTGTGATGCATTACAGGCATTCTTATTTCCTTAAGTTAATCTTCCCACAAGGGAGTGAGTTCTTGATATGCAACCTAGCTACACATCAAACTCATGGTACACTTAGACAACCCACAATTTGCTCATTGAAACCAATACCAACGTCATAGGATTCTACACTGTATTCAGTGAAATCTAACTTACATTGTATCCTAAAAGTGTGCTTTTTTTCCTAAGCAGCTGAAGAATTTTCTGAATGTATTTGTTCAAGTGCATATCGGAAAGAACTACAAGAATCTACCATTTTTCACTGACAAAATCCTATGAAAACAGACTGGAATAACTGAGGAAGCATTCAGGGACTTGAGTGAATCAGCTCGTGATTTACACTGTTGCAGAAACAAGCATGTGTTGCCACAACCCAAAACGGATTTGAAATCCCGAAGAAAGCTAACATTTGACAACAACCAAGCTGCTAAAGGAAAAGATGCTAGGACTGATTATCAAAATCTTGCTTCACTTTTAATTCTGTTAAAGAAAATAATTCCTTTTTTAATGCTATTCTGTAAAAGTTATAAAAAATGAAGATGTAATTTTGCATTCACAAGCAAACTGCAACTCCTAGGTAATCAAGAATCTGTCTGATCCTAGGATTAAATGAAATAAATTCTTTCCATAGCTGTTTGCACCTATAATAAGATAAAATAAAATAATAAAGCCATTAAACACATCAAGTCTGTAAAATATATCAAGCAACTAACTGAAACCTGTAGAAGAAGTTTACTCCTTCAGTATGTTTCAAAGAGCAGCTACAAATCATTACAGCTTTTCTGTGGGAAAGGTTTAAACTGAAACTACTGTGTGTCACCCTACAGTCTCAAGACCTCTTCTGAGGAATTTCAGATACATCACCAAAACCAAAGCGAAGAAAAGGATGCTCATTTTCATTCTGAGCTGTTGAGGGATATCATCTTCTGTGAGCCACAGGGAGGGATTTACAGATACCAGAGTCTTGTCATCAAGACATTGAAGTCAATATCAAAAGTCCTGTTGCCTTAAACTGGAGTAGGGATTTGATCTAAGAACCATGTCACTCATTCTTTTTTGCTAAAAGTCTGTTCAAAGGTTTCCCTTGTGATAGCCTAAAAAAGGCTTCACCAGAAGCTCTAAGGGCTAAAGGGATTGCCATGATTGTCATCCTGGGGAAAAACAAAAGTTTATTTCTGTGTGGAAGGTGTGGAAGGGCTTGGCTGTTGTATTGCTCCACAAGAATTTTAACACTGATTAGATGAGATTGGCTATTCCAGGATTACGTGGGAATACATGCTCACAGCATAAGTTAATTGCATCAGTCAGAAGAGTCCTTGCAACTGCTCATCTCTAGCACAGTCCTTCTTAGGACCACTAGATTAAAAAACAAAATCAGTTTTCTAGGTTTTGTGTCCCTTTAATACTAGCCCAAAATTTAACCATATTAAATCGTAATCTGAGAGTTTGGTGTGCTGCTTCTCTGATCTTCAGATAGGTGCCAGGAAAAAGGAAAGTAATTGAAAATCAAGAGTTTGCCTGTCATAGTTTGCTTGAGCAAATGTATAGAGATGAAGGAAGAAAATGATTTTTTTAATGAATAATGTCTATCTGAAGGATACAAAAACAGTGCAAAAGTTCTGATTCTTTGATTAAGAATTTGATTCCAAGGAAAGTAAATAGAAAATTATCTAGATTTGGAGTCTTTCTCATCTTTTTTGCTCTGTACTTGCTTTTCATTTTAACTCTTTGCCACTGGAGAAGGAAATGAAGGAGTTACAAAATCAAAAAGCCTTGAGTGATCCCAGTTGAAATGAAAAATTCCTCACTATTGATTCACAATGATTTCCATTTTGCTATTATTATTGTCTGTCTGTGTGCACACAGAGCATGTGCATTTCCAGTTGGCTTGCTGAAATCAAAATGTTTCAAGAAATTTTACATTTCATTTTGTTTTAAGGTTTTCACAGAGAAGATTTCTATTTTCAGCCAGCCTAGCAATGAGATGAAGTAGCGAATACTTACTCTCCCTAACTTCAGAAGCACAACTTAGATGCCCTAGAGCTGATGTGCACAACCAGTTTAACTCTAAGGCCACCTCGCTGAAACTGTGTTTCTGCCATTCTTTACAATCCTTGTCACATCATGAGATGACAAGAGCACATGGTTATCCAGATAAAACACTTGATCTGCCCCAGAACTAACTTTAGAAAAAAAATTATTAGATTTCAGCTGGCTCATTCAGCTTACCAGGCAATCACATGAACTCTGTCACTGGCACACTGAGGAGAACAGGAGGAGGGAGGAGAGTAGAAGCACTGCTTTTGGTGGCAGTATCGATTTTTATATTGGATTAAGCCAATCATGATACCTCATGATACCTAAGCTAGTCTTGTTAAAGTCTAGTTTCAGGGAGAGTAGAATGAGATAGTGACCTCCAAATGTGAGTTATAGCACCTATGACTCCTTCTCCAAGAAACCTTATGAAAGCAGATAGTCTGTCCTGCTGGAGGACAGAGGGAGACTGCAGGCAGCCTCCTCGTTTAAGCAACTGAACAAGATGCCAAAGTGAAGCAGTATAAATACATCCAGAATTCCTCTCACTTCATACTATGGAAAATATTTTACATAATGGAAAAATTCTAGTAACTCAACATGCCAATCATTTCCATGGAGTTTGCAGTAGTATTAGGTACAGACCAAGGACCCTCTGGTCCAATGTAGAACAGGGATATGCAAGAGATAAAGTAGTATTCAACACAGAGTGACAGGAACCTATAAAATACCTGGTAAAACTACTGGCAAGAAATCTTGTTAAAGAGAAGGTAAAATCAAGATGGCCTAATTAGATCTTTTTTAGTAATTTACACCTATCTTTATTTCTAGTCTGTAAAACTGAGAGTTTGTGTTTTACTTTTACAAAAATTATTTATTTTATACCGAGGTAGAGATCAAAATCTAATCCCTGTCCCACTAAAATACACTGACTATGAGCCTTCCATTTTCCCCCAAGGCATAAATGAGCACAGGCAATAAATGTACACACAGAATTTAAAAGATTTGCTAAGCAGCAGGCCTTTTGCCATAGATGGCAATCTCAGGAAGGTGGTGAATCTGTCTCAGCGTTGGTCTGAGAATAAGTAGGAACAATAATTAGCCTATGCTAGAAAGATTTAAGTTAATATAACCTAAAGTATGACTGCTTTTACTTGAAAGTGAAGTTATGTATAAGCCCAATAAAACCTCTTAATCCATTTATGGCACTCATTTAAAATAATAGATATAAAATTATTTGTTATTAACAGCCAAAAAAAGTCAAATAAAGCTGACAGAACTATGTAGAAAATACAAGGAACGTGAGAGATGTGTCTTCTTTACAAAAAGTCAGCTGGACAATCTAGCCGGGATCAAGCACAAGTTGATAGCATGTCCTCATGAGGAGTGCAATATAAAACAGGAAAGAATGACTATCTAACATCACTGTTGATGATGTGAGCTGCAAAAATTATTGTGGAGGATGATTTTTACTTGTTTTTTTCTTAGGTCATGCAAGGTCTTCAGAAATCCCAATTATGCTTATGCTATAATATACATGCTATATAACCAAGGTGAAGCTCCCCTGACAGGTACCTAAGATTTAAAATAGCAGCAGCGGCTGAGACAGCCCAAAAAGAAAGGAGACAAAAGACAATAGTGGCAAGCATGAATATAGCTTAATACTGCAAAAGGCAATTCAGTTTATAATAATTCCTGCCCTAGGATATTACCTAAACAAAAAGACATCAGGAAGCTCAGAAAGAGGTAGAACTATAACATAGTGCAGACTAAGAGTAGGGATGAAACCGTCACCAAGACTGCGGCTGAGGAGAGTGGTCTGCACAGAGCTGACCCCTTGCAGAGGAACCATGGACAAGATGCTCTTCTAATGCTGCTTCTCACACCCATGGGGGTAGAGGGGGATTAATCTGACCTAGACAACAGTAATGTGGTACCACGGACTGAGAGCAAGAACTTGAGGGCTGGTAACAGCTTAGATGGCCTAGATCCTGTGGGCCAGTTTAGTGTGATCCTTCTGCAGCATTATTTTGAAGCAACCCTTCTTAACCACTCATTGGTATTTTTTCATGATGACTAGTGAATCACCTATACTTTAAACTAAAAAGATAGTTGAGCTTCAAATACAGGGCCTTTCTCTTTTAGGCTTAATATAAAGGTGAATGGAATTTGCACCACTAAGTCTACTACTATTTTTCAACAAGGAACAAATAACTACAGATTGCTGTGGAAGGCCTTTAATGACTGATCGGGGATTTTATGTGCGTGGTGGAGAATTCAGTGGTAAGAAAAACAATGTCAGAAGCCAGATGCCTTCCCTTAGGGTGAACTGAAATGTTTACATAACTCTCACCTTCAGTTCCTAAACATCATTGGTGTCTGCCAGTGGCCAGAGCCTGGGCACCTGCATCAGCTTGCAGGCCAGACAAGATTCGATTGCCGCTGAAAACAGTTACGCATCAGTGCTGTAGAGACATTCACTTCCTGGGCACAGGACTGAATGTGCCTGGCCATATGAAAGCACCTGATTCTCTCTCTCCAGGTTGGCTGGCACTGTAGTTATGCAACATGACGAACTGAAATTATTAAGTTATTATGAGGTTCGATGCATTGGATAGTAATGGTGATTCATTGCGAGTGACTTAGTTTCATAGCCCTGACCTCATTGCCACTATGCTCAGTCGAAGAAACACAGGATGTGGCTGATTCTGGACAAATGGCCTTGCTACAATCCAGTCCACATACTGGCATCTTTTTGTCTCCTTTTTTCACCCTGACCTGTAAAGTCATAGGAGAACTCCTAACCAAAATGAAAGCAGAAAAGAAACTGTTAGCTGTCATCACTGTTGACAGTACAACCACTCCTTTAAATGCAAACCTATCAGCAGGTAAGTCTCTAGTTGTGTCTGCTTTCCAAGCAGCACTGGCAGCATTAGTCAATTCTAAAGCTTGCAGGTTGTCTTATATTAAATATTTTTAGTAGTTCCTTTGAAATAATTACATAGTCTGACAAAAATGGATGAACCTTTTGCTATGTACAGTAAAACATTATCAACATACATTCTACTAGATCATGGTCACTAGGATTTATTTAGGCGGTGTCAGATCTTCAGGTTAACTACAGGTTTGTTTACGATAATAGATCTTTGCAACTGATTTAGCTGTAATTACATTCTGTTAGCATACAACGTTTAGGTAACCCATTTTCTAGTGCAGCAAGTCTTTTGCATAGACTAACTTGTTTCAGCAGAAAGTAATTGGAACTTCTGATATCATCTCACTCACTCATCCATGTATCCTATTTTAAAGTAGTAATTTATAAAATTCTACTATTATAGACTCACAAGTCAGTGAATTTGATTTTTTTTAAGATCAGTGAAAGTTTTAATTAAAGATTCCTTTTTGTTGCTATGAAAACAATTCTGTTTTGCTACAGGACAGAGGTTTAGTTCAGAAAAGCTATTAACTTAGTAGCAATACTGGAAACATCAAAAATCATCAAGGAACAATGGAATTGACGTACTAGACCTTGTCACAGCCAGTGAATAGCAGGGAAGCCTTTGTGAGTCTGTGTGCTGCTCATAGCTCTTCTGAAGGGTAAACATGACATTGAAACTAAGGAGAAAAGTTTCAGAAACTGCTCAAATGTAAAATGTCTTTAAGACCTTTCATAAGTAATAAAACATAAATCTTATTTGTTGAGAAAAGAGGATTTCTGATTGATGATGTTGCTTACTTATGAATGAACTGACAAAATGAATCTCTGATATCTATTACTAGGAGAAACAGGTTGACAGAAAAGATACTCCTTAAGAAAATGCATTGGCTGAAATACAGAAAGTCTAAGTTCCACTTTAACTATAATAGACTTCCCCTGTGAGATCAGGAAACACATAATGAACTGTGAGGCATCTTTTACAGCTGGAAAGTGGGAGTATTCACCTCCCTCAGAGTTACTATGAGGATAACCTCATTAATAACTGAACTGGAAGGCTCTCTGAGGGAAGTTGCTATGGGAATAAAATGTCAAATTTCAGTGGACCAGGCTGTCTTTTCCTACAATAAAATTCACAAGAGGTATCCCCAGGTGAAGGACAATTCTTTCCATGGAGTTACCAACAAAATCCTCTGTAAGACATCACTTTTATCCATGTAGAGGCCTGTATAATGCAGGTTGGGAGCAGGCTATGAAACCCATTTGCTTTAGCCTTCTTTGGGTAGTGGCTCCAAGACCACTCTTCTTACAAAGCAGGATTTCAGAAAATATGATCTTAGTGCTATGTTAATGGGAGGTTACGGAGCCATGCGGATTGGATTCACATTTCAGTTGGGATTACCTCCCATTTACTGTTTTTAAACCCAAACCAACCCCATGGTCTTCAAATGAATGACGTCAGTTGTAACTTGTAGCAGAAGTGTGCCTGAAGTGTGGAGCAGTAGGCTTGTTTTTCGTTTGTCGTTGTAAGATTATTGCTCATCAGTTTGAGAGTAGAGATGTTCTCTCAGTAAAAACCTTTCCAAAGAAGCAGACAAACCTACCGGCTGTAAATATGCCTGTCCAGGTCTGATTTATCTTCTGGGATTTGAAAATAGTATTGAAATAGCAAAAATTTCAAGAACATTAAGGAGCTTTTCTGATGATGTCCAGGCATTTGTTTCTCATGGCTCGTCCTCATCAAAAAAGTCACAAATATCAGCTTGAAAAACAACCTGTGTCTGTTCAGGGCCCTGAGGACACTAATGGGCCTCACTGACCCTGACCAGTCTCCCCCTGCAAACTGCCCATGGGCCCAGGACCCCATTTCAGCTCAGCCTCGACTCAGACTGCTGTGAAGAGACCTGTGTGAAAAAGCCATGAGAACTGAATTAACACGATGGGCAGGGAGTATGTGAGTGCATTTAAATGCACTCCAATATGGAAGCGTTACAGTAAATATCAAGTATTCCATTACTAGGATATCAATAAAGAATGGGCATGAAGAAGTGCCTTACCAACTATCAGAAGCTAGATGCCTCTTATACTAGTCAAATTGCCATGGCCTGTTTAAATAAAAGAAAGTTTACTTTTAAGAGGGCTGGATCTTTTTCATTAATTCCACTCTTTAACCCACACATTGTTATCCATCTCCTGCAGTTAAACTACTTTCACTATGTTCTTCAGCACTCATAAGTTGTATCTTACTCATAGATATCTCAAATTTTTAAAACTAAGTTATACTTGTGAAAAGTAAATTTAGAAATGGAACCTCAAATCAAAACCTGCGATTCCAGGAGGACTGACCTGAATCTGTTGTTATGGTTTTGATTGTGGAATGAACCGCAGCCAGGAAGGGACCTCTTTTTGATTCTAGCTAGGATTCTTACTATTTCACTGTGTGAATCATTTGATTTTATAAGAATTCCTTCATTCCGTCTGCCATTTTTGACTGAAAGCTCTTGCATGCCTCCCAAAGGCTTTCCTACCTTCGTGTTCAAAATCCATCTTTTGTTGAATTTGAGCCAGGGTTCCAACACGATCAGTCTGTGCCCCTTTCAGTTGAAGCAACAACCTGCATTATTAGTTAATATTAAAATGCTTTTTTATTTTTGATATTTCACTTTTTGTCACAATCTTCTTTCAGGGTTGTGTGGAAAGTGTAGAAAAACTATAATTAATTCATAAAGAACTTGTAGAATATTCAGGGCAACTGAAATTCCTTCATCTCAGATGTTTACAGGTAGATGTCTAATGAAAGAATTGGTAGTTTTAGCACTGAGAATGAAAGAGATGGGCTGACTGCTGTACATACAATGGCCACCTAACTGCAACAGTTTTTCACTTGGAGCTGATTATTTATCCTCTGATCATTACATTAATTACCTCTGGGCAATACTTCCAATGGTGAAGTAAAGATAGTTTCAGTGTCATGAAAGTACGCTTATTAATGCACCACAAGCAATTACACCAAAGCTGATGGGTCCAAGCATTGATGAAACCAGTAAATATGAATATGGAAATCTGGGCCTTAGTCTCATCTATCCACTAGTGAGACTAAACATGAAAGATGTAAAGCAAAGCAAGCATAGATACACTGAACAAAATAAGTCAAATCCACCTCGGCTCCATTCCTCAGCTCTCATGTCTGCTGGTGCAGAGATTTCTGAGGGGAGAAGAAGGACTTGAGACCAGCTGTGGTTCCCAGCCTGGTGGCAGGCCTTGACAGCAGCAGATCAGTAGACTCTCCAAGCCCCAGCTTAACTTACAAAGACCTACCTCATATCACCACACAACAGAAATGAATTAAAAGATTCATCTGAATTTGAGGGTGCGTAGCCAATAAATATTAATGGCAAGAACATAATTTCTAATTTTAACAATAGAAGTCATTAGCTGCAAAGCACAAACAAATAATGAACTGCAAAAGACAAAATTGTTCGATGCAGCAGAGGGCTTTTTAGTCTAAATTTCTGAAACACTCAGTGTTACTAAAAGCACTCATACCAATTCTGTATTATCACAGAAATAAAATCTCAAATAAGCTTAATTATAAATGATAGATGAAAATAATGAATGTTGGTGACTCAGTTCTACAGTTCCCTGCCACATACAAAAAGTTTGTTTTGATGAGAGTAATTCACCTACAAAAACATCCGTGTATATATATGGATTATCTATAAATATATTTGTATCTGTACTTTTCTAACTGGGATAAGATAGTAAAAATCAGTATGTGAGAGCTTCCTCTGGCTATTTATGAAAAAAATATTTAAAATCCTTGGTTTCTTCACAATGCAGAATGAAAAACTTCCAAAATAACAAAAAATGCTTATTTTCTATCCTCTTTTGACAGGGGGGAGAAGGCAGTGTGTCAATCAACAAATATAGAAGGAAAAAGAACTGCAAATCAGCTCAAATAACTAGAGACTGGAAGAAACATATTGCATATGATAGCAGTCAGCAATCTTCCCAGGCTGGTCTGCTAGGATGCATTTTTCTATTTCAAATTAGAATATAACTTTGCAGGAGGTTCTTAGCAATATCTAGGATATACTGTCTCTCAAAGCCTCAGGATGCTATTGATCCACGTACGTTTGTGGATCAACAGATGTATACGATCCCCCTAACTGAGGAAGGTTAAGATGCTGAGAGCTGATCCTGCAGTTGTTGAAACACATGTGTTTGTGCGCCCAGAGAAGCATTCAAGTTCTCATCTCACGGGAAACTGATAAAACTGAATACCACAAGCAGCATCTTTTCCCTGCAGGAGGCAGCAGCTATGTTTCCCACTGAAAGGGCGGCTTTCCATCACCACATTTAAAATTTGTGCCTGTGCTCCCTCCAACACCTGTGTGATGGGCTGATGACTCCTGACTTAGGAGAACCAAAGGGCTGAAATCTGGGCAGCAATCAGCATTGATGCTGAACCTCTGACAACATGGCATTTCTTCCCTGCTACATGTTACCTAATCTCCTCTAAAAAACAAACATGACCTCTCCTTACTCTCAGTAAAGCCTTGTGAAAAGCCATTCAGAGGGAAGATTTTATCCTAGGAGTAACTAGAATTTGATTGACCACCAGACCAGCATCGCTTGCACTTTTTTTTCCACCCACAGCCAAGGTTTACCACTAACCTGGGCAGCTAGCCTCTTCTCTAGCTGTTCTCTTCTCACATCCATCAGCAGAGAGCTCTCTAACTCCAAAAGAACAAGGGTTGCACTGCTGAAAGTTTAGATCATCAGAAAAAAATGCTCTATTCTATGACTCTTTTCCAGAAAAGTCTTCTAGCACTTAATGGTGACATTTTTGTTTGATAGAACAATAAATACTGCAACAAAGAGTTTCAATAATGAGTTTTTGCTGAGACTTTCACACTAAAAGTGTATTTCTCTTTATATGGTACATTTTATCTGCTATTATTATTTATAATATAAAACAATCTAGTATAATAGTTTAGCTTAAACATTTAAGCTGAAGACCTTAAAAGACATGTCACTGAGCTGGAAAAGAGTTGAAAATAATGGCATAATTGACATGTTACTGAAAAATCATGTCAAGGGTGGGCAGAGAGGAACCATGAAACTGCATATGACTTCTGGCTACTTTTTTCCTTCCATTATCCAAACCAATCTCAGTGAAGACTCTAACTTTGTTTTATAGTAATGTCCTGTACCTAAGATTGCATAGGTGTATCTGAAATCTTCATGGGCCAAAAGCTGGGCTTAAAATACTAATTTCTGGGGCTAAAAAATTGGACTTACTTGGGCTTAAAATAATAGCTTTTTGCTACTTCTCAGAAATGATCTTTTGATTAGTTTTTGTTCTTTGACTTCAGGCTGCATGTAACAAATCATAATGCCTATGATGTAGTGCTGCCCCCAAAGAGCTTGAAGGCTTTACAGCTTGGAGAAAGATTTATCTAAGCCTAACACATAAAACAACTCTTCCAGTTAGCGTGGAATGGCAGTGTATTAAATCCAAAAGGCCTAAATACAATCTTCACAACATAAAGAGAAAACATTATTAGACAATCCAGAGGGAAGTTTAGGATACTTTCAGGAAAGTGTGGAGGACATTCAGAATCTATGGCTAATGGTGATTTTGTGATTATATTACATTTCTGCTTTAACAGAGGAACTGTTAGCCAGGGAGCTGGCTAATCAGGGGGACTAAGAGTAGTTTTCATTGTTCAGCAAGGGAGGCAGAACAATATCATAAGGAAATAATAATTAACAGAGAGATTAACTCAGTTTGCATTTTTAGATTTTAAATAAGAAACAGTAGGTGTTCCCTTACCATCACTGCAAAAGCAAGAAAAAGAAGGAAATTACTTTTCGTATGATCTATTGTAGTACATTTATGCTATTTAATACAACAGTGTTACGCAGAGTGGTGTTAGTAATGCAGTCATGAAGCTGGTGCCTGACTTTTTTCAGTTTTAAGCAAAATTAAAAATGACAAGACATTTTGATCAAAAAAAGGATATAAGTTTTAGAACTTACCCAAAACTTTGCAAAATTCAAAGAGCAAGAATAAAAAAAGTAAGAGAAAATGAGAAATAAAGAGAGAAAGTGGAAACAAATCCAAAAGCAAAGAAAATTTTGCGAGATAGGAGGCTAAAAAAAACAGTTTTAATTTATATTTCAGTTTGAGTCAGATAACCAAGCTGTAGGATAGATTTCATGAAAAGTATTCAAACTAAATATCTTCAATATAGAAGAAAGTAGAAAAGGATTAATGAAATATAAAATATAGACTTTTATGTCATGATAGTATAACTTTTCTAAAATAAAATACTTCTAGGGATATAAAATTTTGGAAATAAATTTCAGTTTCATCAACTACATTTAGTTATAATTAAAGCTTTAAAAATCTGTATAATAGGCTGCCTCCAACTCCAGTAATGATTTGGAATCATACTCCAAGAGGGGTTCCTTCAGTTTAAAAGGAAAAAGTCTTTGTGTTAATTATAGAATAAATGAAAGCAATTTATGTGTTTACATTATGCTTAATAAGCATGTCATAAAATAGAGTAGAACATTTCTAAGAACAAAGTATTATAGAGTTTGACACTCTTGTGCCAAGACTAGTGCGAGATAACAGAAAAGAGTGTGGAAGAAAAACTGATTATAGATAGAAAGAATCTTTTACTAGTTAGAGCAGAAACTAAGCACATGCCAAACTGACAAAAAAAAAAGGGTGAGGGGGGAAATGGACTGAATAGATACAAGTGCAATAAGCCTAACTCTCCAGTAAGCTTTCCTTGGTGCATACCGCTATGAAGATTTCCTGATAGACAAAAGAATGCCAGATTGAAAAAAGTAGAAAGATGACAATCTCTAGAGCCAAGCCAGTGATTTAAGAAGAGGCATCCTATTTTTATGAACATATTTTACAGAGTTGAAATTTCCAGAGGTCAAAAACAAAACTAAGTGCCTTACAAATCCTAGCCTGTCCATTTGGATGTTTGATTTACTTATGACAACACAGGTTGATAAGAGCCAATGTGGAAATGAAGGAAGCTAAAGATGAGGTCAAACTGATCAAGTGTGAGATGTTTAGAGTGCAAGCCAGTCTTCTGGTAATGGGGTGGAAAAGAATTTCTTTTATAGCAAAGGGAAGAAAGACCTTTCCTCTGTGATACAAAAGTACACCCCTACTCTTAGAGTTCCTTGTTCCAGACATTTCTGGTGAATGCTGATTGCCCAAGGGAACAGACCAATATATAACACTAAGATTTTCCCAAGGACATCCTGAAAACAGGTTACATGTTGCAATTTCCTTCTCTGTCAGATTCCGCTAAGCAAAGAATCTGAAAAACTGGTAGTAGTCATCAGTGAAGCAACAGACACCTTCATCCTTTCCTCTACAATCTATCTACTCATAGACAAAGTATCTATCAATAACTTTTTGCAAAGAGGAAGTGCAATAAAAGGCCATCTGCTACATACTCCAAAACATAAGAAGAAGAAGAGTAAGAACTTGGAGTGAGGGGGAATCCAGTGAAACATTAATTTTGCATACTTTGAAGTGAAGTTGAAAGGAGTTCCATGAAATACCATATTAATTGACTCAGCTGTAGGCCCTGACAAATATATTAAGTGATACTGTAGCGTTCAACCTTCTTGCGTACTGAGAAGGCATGAGCATCTTGGGTCTCATCAGCACTCATCTGCAGATACAATGTGAAATGAACAAGCATTTCTCAAACAGTAAGCAGATTCCTAGCATCAAATGGAGACACACTGAAGACGGTATTAGTCTTCAAAATAAGTAGTATATTAGAGATTGAACTTCTGTTCTTCTTTAATGAAAGGAGAAGAAAATCCACAAATGTTAACCTATTCTGTTTCTGCAAACATTCTGTATTATACATGAAAAATTTGCATTGAAGCTAAGGAAATTCAGAATAGGATTTGGTCAGAAAAATAACGTTGGTTGCCAGCATAAGGTTTTGATCTTTGCAGGATAATAATAACAAAAAAACCTTTTCCTGTTGTCAGGAAACACATAAACACATGTATATACTGTTAACAAATAGGGCAGAAAATTCAACAAAGGCTCATATTTAGCCTTACATTGGGTAGTAAGAATGCAGCTTAAGGTAATGGACTTAATAACTAGCTCATGAAATTAAGCAGAACTCAAGAGAGATCAGCCGAACTGCCCAGCGCACACTGCTTACTATAGCTACTCTACCCTTGGTCGTACTCTACCCTACCAGAAAGTCCCCGTCTCTCTGCTGAATTCAATGATTAATTTGCACTACCCATTCCCATTTGTGTCTCTTCTCCTCACATATTTTACCATGATAAGCAACTGTCTGTTGAGCTCCCCCTACCAGGCTGAACTTGAAGGTCTCCTTGTCTTGCCCTGAATATCCCCTTGGGAATTTTTTACCTTGTATTGATTGAGCTCAGTGGCAACATTTCCTCCTCCACACCTTCCCCACCATCTCAGCATTAGCTCATTTCAGTGAAGTCAAAATACTGTGACATCTCAAAAATGAACATGACAATCTTTTCTCCCCTTCTCTGCTCCCCCATGCTTGGTCCCAGAAGTCACTACCCACTAGGCTTAGCGTCAGGAGGGTTCCTCCTCCTGCTTTCCCAGCCTTGCCATTTCATGAGGAATCCACAAAAAAAGGAGAGAGTCTTGTGCTTGGCTAGCAAAATCCCACAGTTCTTGGTTTTCATCCCCACATTCAGAAGAGATTATATAAAGACAGTCCTGGTGAGATAGGACCTACTTTCTTTAAGTATCTATAAGCAAGATCATAATATCTCACTGTTTTTTCTTCCTAAGATTTTCTCAATCATGTTCTAGTTCAGCTGGGGGCAACATTTCATTCAGGGCTGAACTTCCCTCCTTTCACTGAAGGGAATGTTACTTAAGAGTCACAAAAAAACTGCATTCCCACGTTATTGCTGGTTTTGTAACCCACAGCCACATCAAGGAACTCTTTCACTTTCATGCCAAATGTAGCTAATGACCTCTGGGATGTCACATGAGAGCCGGATGGGAGGAAGTGCGGCTCTTCCTCATTGTTCTTCTGGGACATGTCAGCAAAGAATGAGTGTTGTCAGCCTGATGGTGTCCCTGGCAGAACTGAAAGATTGGTCTGTTGAATGCAACTGGAAGTGAGCTGATATTGCACTATAGAGCAACTTTAATACCCCCATACTTTTGGACACAATGCAGCTATGTTAAAAAAAAAAAAAAAAGCTTTTTCAGATATTTTGCTACAACTAATCTCACATCCTGAGCAAGCTTTCCAAAGATAGTTTTTTTTTAAAGTGTTGCACAGAAGTCAGTAAGGAGATATTCAAATGTTCAGACTCTACCTCCTAACTGCTGCTCATGATAGTCTTTAAGCTTGTAATATAGACATTATATATGCCTAAGCCTATCGTGCTGTTGGTTCTCTCCTCCACAGCAACCCGCAGCTCCCTACCAACAAAAAGTCAGTGTAGGTACACTGGATTTTCGAATCTGCTTCCTTTTACACCATGTAGCTTCTCTAGTCTGGCAGAACACAGCTCTCTGAAAGATTACTCTGTTGGCAAAGAAAACCACAGCAGCACAGCTGCAGGAACAGGACCTGAAATTTTCACTGCAAGAGCCATTTACAGCAGGGATGGGAGACATAATTTATGAATTTGGAAAGGAGTGATTGCAAAAGCAATGGGGTTGAGATACACATAAGAATCTTATTTTCTCCCAGTTTCTTTGATATTGGGAGTTCTCCCTAATCTTGGGTTGGATTATCTTGCTTGCCGTGAATTATTTATTCTTGATTACTCAAAAAGCCTATCCTGAGTTCCATGAACACTACATAACACATACGGAACAATTTGGGTAAAATGTTATGCTTCCGGAGCACTTATGCTTTTTGGAGAACAAGTCACTCAGAAATTCTTTAACACTTTCAGTGGTAGCTACCATGCCAACCACCTGTGCAAAATTTGGAAGGCAGAGACCTATACAGTGTCTTTCTATTTAAGACAGAGGTCTTGCTTCTGACAAGAACATGTCCATCAAAACAGAAAATCAAATCATGAAATCATAGGAAATATGTTTAGAAAGGATCTTGACAAATCATCTAGTCCATCTTTAAGCCGTTGCTGGCAGATGTTGTGCTGAATCTGGGTGTTCGGGACAGTGGAAGTAAAATTGGTAAATACTTTAGCTGCCACTTGAAAGAGGCTTGGTTCTAATCCTGACAGTGTGAGAGAATCAGACTGCACAACATTTTCAGGCATGCACATGCAGTTAATTTGAGGGACCAAGGAGCAAGAAGCTAAAATGGAAGTGACAGATTTGTCCTGCTTTTCTTCAGATTTCCCTGTGGAAAAGGAAAATCTGGGATCTAATATTAACCCTCACTACAACTGTCATTTAGTGTCTGAAGAGGTCGACACTATTTGTGTACACCATACCAACACCTTAAAGGAGGCTGAGTCAGGAAGATAATGACTGAGAATGGTTACAATGCCATAATACCTTTCTTAATCTGCTTTGCCACAGGCCATGCAAACACTTGACAACAGTAAGGCAGTTGGTGCCTATCTCACTGTCTGGTATTGTCATATTGCTCTTCTGAGTTCTCCTTTCTGTCCATATCTTCCTATTGTCTCATACTATGCTGCAGCTGCAAGCTCAATAGTGATCACTATTTTATTCTGTGTTTGTAAAGACAAAGCATTATGGCATTCAGAAGCATTATGATTTCTGAAACATATTGCACTACACATAATGATGAATTCACTTCTAAACTTTGACAAATAAAATCGTATAACAGCATGGCCATAAACTAAAAAAAAAAAGTGGTCTTGATTTTTTTATCTTTCTTTCTAATAGTTGTTATCTAGCATAACATAATGCCTTAAAAAAGCTGTGTTTTATCCCTTTTTAAGACACAGAACTGCCTTAGAGCATTTATAAGTCACAATGTGGCATTCCTACCTAATCCAGTTCTAACAAGGAATTAGAATATTCATCTTTTCAAAGGAAACAGTAAAATGACACATAACTACCCTGTAAAAATTGCATGGACAAAAATCCAGCTGACATATGAATCCCACCCTATACCTGCTACTTTCACGAAGGAACTTTATTTAGATTCTGAAGCTTCTATTTGACTTATTTTGCCATAACCATTCTTTAGGGCTATTTCTTACGAAATAATTAGTTTGAAAATAATACATTATTAGCTTCAGGATTTGAGCTTCTTGCAGCTGCTATGTGGCTGTAGTATATTACATTAGCTATTATAGCTTTGTCACAGCAGGCAGATGAGAACTGCCCTATCACTGACAATAACTGGATACTGCATACTGTATTTTGAATCTGACTCATTTTGACGTTTAACCATTTCTGTAAATTGGCTCCAAGTGAAACCCTTGTATGGCAGTTTTCCCTATGTCACTTCTATAGATCTTCAGCTTCTACCGTATTTTGTATAAACTTACCCATTATGTTCTGAATTTAGCTACCTGAATCTGTATTAATTGCAGGCCTTTTTGTTAGGATCTGTATCTATTGTGTGTGCTGTTAGTGTAAGATGTTCTTTTGGGCAGCTGGTCATTTAATTATGACCTTTTCTGTGACTCACCTTAGTCTCAACTTAAAATCCTTGCTTTAAGCTGAGAGTCATCTGAAGACTTTTCTAAAGAGGAGAGGTAGAAATCAAATTTAAAATTACAACTTAGAATTTAAAACTTCACCCAGGAGGATGGATCCTCTATTCTTTAGCACAAAAAACTTGTACTGAGCTCTGTGGTTGTGATACTGTAGCAGAAAGAAGCCTAATGACTCAGGCAAAGTAGTGGGACTTCAGCACTTGCGTAGAGGTAAGTAGATACATAAGCACTACACTGAATCAGAGACTCCCTATGTAGAAATAAGCCAAGGCACGTTGCTACTCCTCGTTTCCCTCCTACAGGATTATAGTACTGAGACACAGCATGTCACACTGACCTCTGCAAAGCAGTGTGAAAGCTTTATGGCTTCAGGATGCTCAGTGAAAGGTGTTTTGGAAACACAAATTTGCTTTAAGAGTAAAGTCACTTACTGTAAAAAAAACCCAAGCTTTTAAAAAGTGTAGTGCACTTGTTTCTAAAAGTAACTATACCAAACCCAGCTTTTAAAGCCCAAAATCATCAAAAACAAATGCAACTGTCAGATCAGGTCAAAGGTCCAGCTTCCAGCCTCTAACACATATGCTTCCTATTCTTTCTTCTGTATCTTCCTCTATAGTATACACAAATATCTGTTATTACCTTTTGGTAATAGTAATCTTTCTTGTGAGCCTTTCTAAATGAGTCTTTTCTACTATTTCACTTTCACCTGTCAAATATCATTACAGGCTTCATGGAGCAGAGTCAAGCAAATCTAGCATAAAAGATACTCTACACAATCACAAGGCTATTGTTGGCTTATTTGTTACTTATGATATTTACTGAGAATATGCAAATAACATATTTACATTTATTATTATTAGAGGTGAATATTCCTCTCGTCCTCTATTTCCATTTGTGTGAACTTATTTTTATTTCCAAACACTTGAACACAAGGAAAGAAGCACTCCTTTTCTGTTCTGCTATTTATACAGGAGGCACCTGTTCAGGAGAGGATGGTTGTTTTATTTCCTTCATGAGAACAGGAAATATTCAGAGTGGATGGAGTCAAAATTCTTTTGCTTCATGAGTATTAACAAAAGTGAAACTGTTTTCCTTTTACTTTCACACTGGATTGATCAGACATTGTAGACACTGTAGTATCTAGCTTGAAAACACTTTTTAAATGTCTGAAAAAAAGTTATAGTCCAAACCCATTAAAGCATCTAACTTTGAGTAGAGGTAGTGGAGCTGCTACATCAGATCTGGTTATCTCTACCCAATCTGTACAGCAATAAAAATCAAGAAACGAAACATATTTTTCCTTTGACCTTCTTCAGCCAGAGTATAAGCTTTATGCAAACAAATAACTCTGTTCACTGGCTTTTCCTAGCTATTGCTGTGCTTTAACCTGGGCTAGAATAAGAAAAAAATTGTCATGGGTTTACCAGAAGTCAGTTGTGTGAGAATAACCAGATACCTCCCCTTGATGAGAAACTTATTTTGTAGAAGGTAGAGTTCTGTTAGATTTCATTTGACTGTATTCCAGCAGAGCGAAAGTATAAGAAAGCACCAGCAAAGCTGAACAAGGTGGGGATTAGCTGACAAAATGTAAGCTGGGAAACAATGTTATGTTTATATGGGAAATGTCTAGTTGAAGTGGGTTACCAGCAAAGAAGATGAGGTCTGGAAATGATCCAATTGAATATTTCCACAAAATATACAGCGGACTCAAAAACTGGCATTGAGCTAATGAAAGCGGCGACACTACAAAGCATTGTTAAAATAATGGAGAATCAGAACAATACAAGGGAAAAAAGAGTGTGATCATCTTGAGGATATGAACAATAGAAATGGTCTGAAATTCAATGGTGCAAAATGCAAGGTCATGCACATAGGAGCTATTATCAAGAATTTCTGCTGCAAATTGGAGCTCATCAGTAGAAATTACTGAACAGGGGACTGGTGGGCTAACTGATCACAAGATGACTATGAATTATCTGTATGATATGTCCATGAAAAGGGCGCGTGTAATTATAGACTGTACCAGGAAAGCTATTTCCAGTAGAGATCAGGAAGTATTATTTTCTGTAAAAGGTCTTGGTGAAATTTGCCTGCAATACTGTGTATAATTTAGGCTAGCTGTGTGTAATCAAGATGAGTTTGAATACATGCAGATGAAAGACTCAGGGAAAGGGAAGGCAGTAGAAAGAAAACTAGAAGAGGTTTTCCTACAAAAAAAAGGTTGAGAAGGGAAACTTTTGCTATCTAAAATGCACTGGGGTAATCATCATGGAGGGTGAACGGCTGTTTAAGCTAACAAAAAATAGAAGTAAATATAAATCATATAAACAGGTCAAGAATGCCTTTAATCTAGAAGCCGGAATGTTTCTAATCTTTAGAAGAATGAAGTTCTGGAAGATCCTTCTAACAAAAATAGGACATAGAGGACCAATACAGTTTAAAAAATGCTATGTATTATGACCTTTAGAAAGATCAATATGTTATAATGATGTGATGTGCTGTCTGTGATAACTGGGGACTGAACAACATGGTTTACAACATGCCTTCCAGCTTCTGGCTGGATCATTTTTATTATTCCAAACACAGTGGGAGGTCTACATACAGCTTTTAGTTTTCTGCCTGATAGATCAGTGCCTGCTCAATGGATCAGGACCTATTCTCATCAAACAGGAAGCATGAGTGCAGATACTCTCCAGGCTTGTTAGGCAGCACCTCCCAAGCTATTTCCATATACTTTTTTGAAACTCAGGTAGAAAGTTACTGATTCAGTGAACCATTTAACAAAGTTGCTTTAAAGCTCTCTGACATTCATGTTTTTTTCTACATTTAACATTAACTTGCATGAACATAAAATGACAATTTTTTTGCTTAGTTTTCTCATTTTAGAAGGCAGCTCTGACATTACGTAAAATACATTAAATAGTTTGTTTCTATTGTGCCTATATATCCCTATATAACACATTTATTCTGGTTGTATTGGAATTGATAAGTATTGTCCTTCTTGAGCAAAAGTATACCATCTCAAGAAATGAATCTACTTTCCTTTGCTACTGTGTTTTTTTTAACTTTGTACTGAGTCCAATATTGTGCAAAAGAGTGATTCTTGTAGTTTCTTGAAGTGATTCTTGTAGATTCTTGAATATGAAATACAGCTCAGTTTTGGGTTAAACCTTGTAAGGCAAGTTTTCAAAGAGGATATGTTTTCCTATATTATTTAGGTACTTGGGAAAATCCCATTCCAAATAATAATTTATAAGCACCATAGAAAATAGACTAGTGTTTCAAAAGCAATGGATTCTTTCAGACTGGATGGTTGTATTAAGCATAATGTCTTAAGAGAAATATGAGATGATGTTAGGAATTTTCACAATGGGTAAAAGAAGCAAACAGTAAATAATGATCTAATAGAAAGCCACCAATACTTTATGCTGTGTGCTTTTTTAAATAGGTATTAATAACGGTTGCATCACAGAAATGTTTTTTCTGAAGGAAAAAGAACAAAGTGGTATGAAGTCTTCTCTGTAGTAACTCATTACTGAACCTTGTTCATTTTGTACAAAAAACAACCACAGATTTGCCTCATGCAAAAAATGTGGTAATAATTCATAGAAGCAGCTAGCTCAAGAGAGTCCAATCAAAACTCTCATAAAGGCAAATGCGCAGCTAATTTTTACCTTGAGATGTCCACACACAATTTACACCATACTTTCAGCCTTGGATGTTTCTTGGCAAGCTTCAGGGTTTACAAGACTAATTGTACCTGGTCACCATTAGGATTTTACACTGAGGGGTGGTTTCTTTCTCTCTCGTTTGTTTAGCTAACATGACTTATGGCAAATGACTGAAATTTGATATTGCTAAAGAAAAAATACAACTATTGCATCACAAAACATAGTCAAATAGTAAATAAAGTGTACCATACTCCATGCAGGCAATGAAGTTTTGTTAACAAAACCTCACCAAGCTTTGCCAAGTAACAGAGAATGCTAATTGTCTTAAGTACAAGTAAATGGGTAGCCACCCTTTTATGCACTTTAAATGTGTTTAATATATTTCCTCCGTCCTAGTAAAACAATACCAACATGTCCTTGTGTTCTGAATGTTTAGGGAAGAGTATATGTGTTACTGACCTGTTATGAACCTTAGAAAACCAAAGCAGTGTGATAGAGTCTGCTGAGGCACAACCACCTCATAATAAAATATATTGGGAAAGGAATATCTTGAAAATCAAGCATAAATTGTACAGACACACAACAAGATGTAATATTTAAAGCATTTCTGGTGATGATACTGCTACTTAATTACTGCTTCTTAGAAGGACAGTGTTCTCTTTGCTTAAAAACCTAAATGGTTTTAACTTAAACACAGTCACATAAGTCCAGTTAAATATGTTCTATTTATGTGAGAATGATAAGGAAATGCATAAATAGTGAAGAATCACAGCATKTAATACAAAATTTTCCGTTGTCTGCCAAAAACTTTGCAGGATACACTTTGCATGACATCTAGGAGAGGAGAAAATCTTTAAGTAACAGAACAAGCTAAAAAAAGTTTCAGAAAGTAAAGGTGGTAAAAGAAGTATACAGACTGAAAGAGATATCGCCATTTAAAATGGGCATTAGGGCAAGGAGTCAGCTACAAACAACAGCAGCACGAGAGTGGGCATCCATTTCCAAAACGATGCACAAAGATACGTACGAAGTTACCTGCCATGTGCTTAAAATCCCAGCGACAGCGCGCTAGACTTGAGACTAGCTGAGACACGAGCCCAAACCTGTGCCATTAGCGCGGGTGCCTAAGCAAAAGGTGGGGTTTCCCTCCGCTTCCCCGGGGAGTTTCACCGAGAGCGAGCGGGCGGTCTGCGGGGTTTCGCAGGGAGAGGCAGCCGGCGAAGCGAGCGCTCCCGGCCGCCGCCGCCGCCGCCGCCGCCGCGGCCGGGGGAGCGGGGCG
>NW_020450719.1:556616-599504 GCF_003343035.1 Apteryx rowi | reverse complement strand
GCCCGGCCCCTTCCCGGCAGCCGTGAGCAGGGACCGAGGGCCTTCCTGCTTGTCATTCTGCACGTGCACAAAAAAGACAGTGAATCAATTATAAGTACACACACACACACACACACATTTCAGCTTGAGTATCCTGAAATGACTTTATTGCCTCGAGGTACCACACACATCACCTGCTATATAGCAAGTAGTGAGATCTTTCTAGAAATATTATTGACATTTCTACACAGAAATAGCATCCTCCTGTGAATATTCACCTTAAATGTTACTAGTGGCAAGCAGTGGAAGGCTTACCTGTGAAGCTTCTACCAGAGGGAAAACAGGTAGAAAGAAAATGTACCGTTCTATAGTATCTGAAAGTCTGTGCATTTCCTATAGGAGAAACCTGTAGAAGAAAATGAAACAGAAGTTTCACTTATGGTTTCTCCTCTGTTATAAGAGGTAGAAGGACTAGGAACACTAAGCCAATGCATATATATTTTCATCTCTAGGCAGAGAGGCTCTAATGCTCTCCTATAACATCTACCATACTTCCTTCAGAAGACAGGGTTAGGAAAAGCCCTAAAATAAACCCTATATAAAGTATGAGAACTTCCAGCCTCTTCTCAGGATTTTTAACTATCTTAGTTATTTGTATCACCTGTCTTTGAACCCAATATAATTTGGCTATAACCTTTCAGAGAAAGGTTGATTAGAATTGAACACAGTGGATAAACCCCTGCTTTGCATGTCTAAGAGCTTGTAGTGGCTAAGGGCTCAGAACCTGCAGTGCCTGCAAACCCTGGCAGCCAATAAATCCAGACACAGCGATTTCTCTCCATAAGTAGACATGGTGAGATTGTATCACTATCTGATATCTCTTCCTTAATTTTTTGGATTACCACTATTTACATGAAAAAATGTTCACAAAATAGGGAAGTTCTCAAAAAGTTGACACTGTTCATCTAACATGTATTCCAGAAAAGTGTCAATTGCTCTTTGTTATTCTTTTGTTTATTTCTCACCCATTCGCAAAGCTTAAGTTACCCTGTCAAAAAACTGAAACAATACCATGTTATTGAGGTTATGTTCATGCAATCAAAAGATAGCAATAGCATATAAAGAAATCATTGCCTTTCAGCTAACAATTATCTTTCACGTTAACCAGCAAATGTTAAGATGTTTAAGTTAACCATTTCATTTTGCATTAGCAACAGAGTAGGACCACACTTACAGTTTAACACATTTCAATTGATAGGAGTTAACTTCTACCTGGGCCAAGGGCTTAAACCAAGTTAGTGTAATTTGTTCAATTCACGTGAAAGTACCTTAAAGCTACCTCCCCCCTGCCTTAAATAACTGGCAAAAGAGCTAGTTTGACAGCAAACTTCCAGACTGACTACTTTACACACAATACATCCATAGACATCAGAAGGGCAGGAACAGTTTGGGAATACTTAGCATGCAGAAAATGCTAATTCAAAACAAAATTATTCAAAACAATTTCCAAGAGTTGCTTTTCTTTAAACATCTAATGTCTTCCATCTACGCTGAGAGTCTAATGAGTCTTCTGAGATGCCCTTCATGTTTTCATATGACAAGGCCAACCATGAACCAAAACAGTTCTAACAATTTACAGAGCAAAGAATTGTCTCTGTTCATTAATTAGTCCTACTAGACTGACGTGTCTTTAACTCCTATTTGGATTATGGCAGCTTTTCAATCCATTTGTCCTTGGTCTGTGGAAACTATTGACTTATGTTTAAACATCCGCATAGCTAGGAGGTTAAGACAAACAGTATGCTGTGTTAATGCAAGATGTGAAAAATTAGCATATATTAATAATGTATTGATGAAATCATTCATGATTTATTAATTGATACCATTACATTCCTCTAACTCCTGCACTTGGGTAGCATGGATGCTATCCTTCAGTCATTTACTATATGAAACCACCAAAAAAGATCATTTGAAAAGAATTTTCAGTTTTGCTATTCTGAAGGCAATGAATACATTGTATTGCCACAGTGCCTATACTCTGAACAAAGATCTGTTTGTACCAAGTTATGAGCTTCCTGGTAGCATCAGTGTTTCTGCTACTAAATCAAATGTTGTTCTCCTAATGGCATCCATTGGAACAGAAGGCATCAAGGCTAGATGTGTGCTGCAGGCCCGGCATAGACCTGAGGAAATCAATGGCAATTTTCTAGTACCTTCAATATGAGTAATAGCAATCCTTGAAAATATAGGTGCTTATTCACAGGGTCCTGGGCTCCGCTTTGTCCTTTGCGACACTAAACATATTCTAAGCGCTGAACAGATACATAACATAAGTGTCTTTTTTATTTTATTTTATTTTAGGTTACCCAGAACAACCAGAATACCACTGCATCTGCTTCAATTTTAGCAACAGTTCTTCAAGAACAATCACTCATGTGTTTTTCCCAATTGTTTTTGTAAATCAGAAATTAAGCCTGAAATCCTATATCATAACATCATGCATATCAATAAAACTCTCTGAAGCCTAAACATTTTCAAGACAATTCAATATTCGCTCTTCTGGGACAGATATTTCTAAGCTATTGCAGTCAAAATTTGTAAGTATTGCAACACCAGAACCGAATCCAATTTTCCCATGCTCATCTACTCTCCTTAAAGATCATCCAGTTTTGCTTGAGATAAACGATGTTTTACTTTTAAAAATATGTTCTGTTTTTAACATCAACATTTTTGATAGGGGAAAGGACAGTCTGATAGAGCTAGGCTTTTTCCCTGTAAATCAGAAGCTGCAATCAGCATGAACATCTTTATAAGATATTATTTTACATTTTCATTTAAGTCATATGTCTTAGATTAATAGTGATTTTTCAGACCTCCATGCAGTTTGCAATAAAAAAAAAAAACACACACACCACACAAACATGATTACATTCCTTTGCACTATAAAACTTCCCTTAGGGCATTTTAGTAGTTTAGAGTCAGTAGTTAGCAATTCTGTGATTACAGCTTTTGTATTAAAATGCTTCTGATGACACTTACAGGGTGACCTTACAGTTCTTGATTTCAAAGCATACCCTATTGTTATGCTAATATTTGTAAATTGCAGCTTGTTTACACTGAAATTTTTGATGTTTGAATACGACCCCAGAGTTAAGAAACAAGATATTAGAAAGGTATCTTGCATCTTCAAAATTGTGTCCATTTTAAAAATGAAAGATGACGGGGTAAAAATAGTCCCCTCCTTGGAAACTGAGAGGTTCCCTGTGCATAGCACCTCTCCTTGCTTCTTCTTTCCCAAGGTTGCCACTTTGCAGCCTTACTGCCATTGCGCAGACTAGGGGAGGGCACAGCTGTGCTCATCAAGAGGTAGCGGGATTTTAAAGTGAGTATCAGGGAGATAGGAGCACCAATCTCATTGATTTTCCAAATCACCAAAAAGTGTTAACTGGTGAGAGTCAGATTTGCTCTCAGGAGAAGGTCCAAGCAGTTTAAGGACTTAGAAGCTTTCAGATGCGGTCGTTGTGCTCTCAGTTTAGACATAACTGGCTCTGTGGTTTAAGCCAACTTCTTCCGCTTTGCCCTGGGTTGGAATAAGAACTCGGTGACCATTTACCACGTGTCACCTGAGGCAATGATAAATCTACTCACATGCGCTTTCAAAACCATATTTGATTGCCTTCCCCTCATTCCAATCACTAAAGGTTGATAAGAGACAGAAGATACGAAACTAGAAAACTTAACTGCCCTTTTTTATTTGTATTTTGGGGAATGTATGCGTTGGGAATACTTGATAAAGAAGCAAGACACAAGAACCCTGAAATGTACGGTGACAGTTTTCTAGTCGCTCTTCAAACATAAGTACTTGCTGTACTCAAGAAAGGTCAGACCCTGTTTAAGATAACTGAGTCCCGTTTCATCCCCTGGATGAATTTAGAGAAAACTGTTTCCGTTCTCCTAAGGTTTTAGTAAGAGTGTGTTAAAGAGCTATAGTTTTAATTGAGGTTTACCACGGGCAGCAGTGAATCTAATTGGCATCCTCTGGCATACTCCCAGAATGGACAAAGTTCTGGAACTGATCTCAGCATAGATCAAAGTTACCTTTACGTTGCTAGAGTTATGACCTGTAGCAAGGCAGTGGTTTAGTTTGGTTTCCTAAACTGCCCTCCCAACAACTCCTTCTTCCCCAGCAGTCCTCTTTCTCATCCTCAAGGTACAAATTTAAAGACAAATACAGTTTTAAAGAGTTTCTGCACTAATCCCACTACACATCACCCAGGCATGAACTTTTGTGAGACCTAATAGGGCCCCAGCCTTCCCACTAGACAAGGTAACAGGGCATGGAATGGACTTACGGTCAAGTGGTTGCGCAGATCAAATCTCATGGTTAGACTGGAAGAGCATCTGCTCCCATCTTCCATTTTACAGGAAGGCCAACACCATTCAATAAGGTTTATAAAAGGCTGCCAGACAGCTGCCTCACTGCATTACATCAACGTGAACTCAGCACAGTTCTGGCCATTTACTCAAAATGAGGCCTGCTGTATGCTCAGCCTTGTTTCAGGAGAGGACAAAAAAAGTGTTTGACCTCAGCTAAGCTACAGCTACAGTGCAGAGTTTGAACCCAACTAAGCTTGTGCTGCAAACACCAGTGTTTGGTGGTCTTACTCAATTCTACTACTTCATACCAGCATATTCCAAAAAGAGCTAAAACAATAAAAGTCTCCTGAATGCAGCAAAGTCCCAGCAGAGCTAGGGGTAGATGCCTAAAATTCTGGCAGTTCCCACTTTGCACTGCATTTACAAGTTCCACAGAATATAAGGACTTTAGCTGTTTTGTGTCCATAGTGGTTAAGAGAAGCGCCTCACAAGCAATACTGATCTAGATTCTTTCCTCTCCCAAACCTGATCGTTCCATCACAGCTGCACTACGCTCACGCTACACCAAACTCAGGGTTTCCTAGAGACCCAAACTAGCTTTGAGGATAGCTCAAAAGCCTTGAACACAGTATCTTTAAAAATGTGCTGGATATAAATGCAAGAATATCTAATGTGCCCGTGTAATTAGTGTATTAGAGATAAAATAGAACTATCTACTTACACAGAAGCTTAAGCTGATAATGATTCAACAGTCCGTGCTGCGCTACATTGAATACATCTGGTCCAAATTGCAGTAGCTTGGGCTTGGGCTTCTAGTTAGGAACTAGTCTTATTTATTGTATGTTGGTTATCTGTGAAATACCATGATATCACACAAGTAATCAAAACAGACTAAATTGCTTATATGCTGAGCACATACCATTCCAGAGAGCACTGGCCCTGGAAATAGTCCTCAAAGCACTGGAGTCCCACAGAAAACTTGATTATCTATAGAAATGAAGTGAACTTCCTGTGCATATTCAAGGAGTGAAAAGAAACTAAAGTTATTGGAATCAGAGGTCAGGAATGATTACAACGCCAGAACTTTTGGCTCTAGTTCTGATGTATTGCTACTGACTGATGTTTTTGCAATTGACTTCAGCTACAGCCTGATCACTTCCATTATGCGTACCTTGTCATTTGACACTGTTACAGTAAATCACAGATTGATAAACCCTAAGCAATTTTCACTGCAGTATGTAGTAGAAATCACTCAAAATAGAAAGCATTTTGTTTCTTTGTAGTTTTTACCTGCTTCTGTGGAATTCAACCTAATATGCATTATGTATTTCCCTCAGCACAGAAATACCATGTAAGACTTGTGAAAATTTTTTGTAAGTTCCTTCCTTGGCGCAACTGAAGTTTTGAAGCCCACCTTTATGATAAAGCAAAACCCAACTGGATTGGGATTTGAGAAACCTGGTTTCAGCTCTCTGCAAGATTACTTGTGTGTGTGTTCTATTAAGGTCAATGGCAATACCATGTTGTGAAACTGCTGCTTTGAGAGCAGAGTCAAGCTTTAGCATTGTCAGCACAAAAAGAGATTGGTCTTCGCTGCATGCACATACATCGTGTGCAGACAAGATATTTGCTGTCTGTACAGGTACTGGTCATAGCCTTTGGTTTTATACTTGGGAGGTCAGAAAGGAATCTTTCTAAACCAGTTGAGGGCATCAAAACACACATGGGATAAAATGCTTCTGAGACCATGCAACTTCATTATGGCCAACTTATTAGAAAATCATGCTCTTGAGCATAATAATGTTCAGTTTGGGCATGAGCACCAGGGGTTCCCATGTTTCTCTTCTGCTGTTCATGATCTGTGACCTTTGCACACTTTTTTGTCTTTTCACCTCAGTGTTTTTAAGTACCAAGTAATTTTTGCTGAACAGAGTTCCTGCAGCTCGAGGAAGGAGCAAATAAAAAGGCCTGAATTAGCTTCCCTTTCCTTAGACAGGGGAAACTGGTTCCAGTGGGTGTCACTGGGCCATAAAGGTGAGTGGTGCTGGAAAAGAACAGGGCCTAGGTAGAACAGGTGAGGGATATACTGTCCCAGAATATCTCCTGAGCAGCTTGTTGGTTTTTTTTTTTCCCCCAGCCTAACTGCTGCAAAGTCCTGTCAGTAACATAACATACCTCTTGCCTCTCCCCAGAGTAAATATTCCAAGGGAGGTCAGGCTAGAATTGCACTTTCCTGAGGTGTCTGCTCTGGGTGCTTTGCTGGTCTAATGTGCAGCCATTACACAGCAGTGAAACAGCCCAGCCATTCTCTTCCATAGCCCATGCTAGCTTCAGGTAGCTTGTGTTCCCCTTAATCTTAGCTGTTTAATAAGCTTTACTGCTTAATGATTCTTCTCTTCCCCTCTTTAGGTAATATGTCTGTATCTAGAACACGGGGGCTGCTTCATTAATAGCTTGTTCTATTGTATTTTGCCTTCTCCTTTCTTGTGACTGACAATTTGTCGGTGATATTGACTGATGTAAAATTATAGACTTCACAGTCCTTCCTAGTCTGCAGAGTGTCTTTCAAGAACTCAGAAAGTAGCTCAAGTGATGAAGAGCCCTACTTAGTAGAATAGTTAGGAGGCCAGTCTTTTAGAGCTATTACATTTGGGCTATTAAGGCAAAACACTAAATAGGAGTGCCAGGGTGACTTACAGCTCCCTTGTTTCTTTTCTCACAGGAGTATAGCCACACATTCTCCTTCTGTTTTTATTTAGACATAAAAAAAAAACAGTTCAAGACATGTTTTCTCATCTAACAGATAAGAAAATATAAACTCATGGCTAGAAAAGTGAAGTCATTTGTTGAGAGTGACACAATAAACCCATGTGAGTTGAACTTTGTGCAAAGGGCTTGCTTCTGGACCCTGAAGATTTTGTACACAGGTAGCTGAGCATTGACAGAATGAAAAAGAAATTGTTCAAAAAAGTGGCACCTGAAGGAACAATTATCAAATTAATCAGATCTGGAAAATAATGAAAAACCTTATTTGCTGAGTATCCATTCAAGCAGTTTGCTAAAATCTGTCAGAGCAAAGCTTGCTAGAGGTGTTCATGAAGTGTTCAGGTTTGCAGAAAAAGGCGCAAAAATTGCATTCAGATTTGCAGAACCAACAGACTTAGTCTGCAGGTTGCCATGTGTCCGCTGAGCAATTTGGATGAGAATCCAAACTTTTGTAAGTGCTCTCAAAACTAATAATTTCATCATTTTCTCCAACACCCTAGTTGCTTATAGGGTAGAAAATAAAAACTTTGTGATAATTTTTATAAAAAGCTTCAAGAATAAAGATTTTAGCCCAAGGACACACTGCAGCTGGTACTGGGCACAGTCCATGGGGTCAGATCAGCACCAGTCTGGTGTGAAACCTCCAAAACACATGCAGTGTGAACATGGCATCCTCAGCACCAGATGTTCCCCATTCTAGATCTGCTCCCATAGCACTGCACTACTTGCTAATGTAGATACAGCAAATATCTTCTTTGGATGAGTTCTGACTTCTTACTCCCTGGCTTCTAACGAGGCTATAGCCCCTGTTCAATGCTTTTTGTCCCCAGCTGGAACTTCTGCCATTAAACCATGGACCTGAAACAGTAGAAAATTAGGCTGACTGTGGAATTAACTTGTTTGTACAAGTAGGCCAAGAAAAATCTCTGGTACATACGGACACCTCAGCATTTGGTTCTGTACTATACTCCAGGCTTATCTCAATTTACATTCAAGAAATAATTCAAACAGAAAAATGTGCAGAAGTACCAGGAGAGGCATTCTTTTAAAATCCTCACTCAATACAGTGCATATATGCATGCAACGAGCAGTCTATATCCATATACATCAGTTATCCTTAGCAACCAGGCAGCTGTGAGAAATGAGCCTGACTCCTGAAGGTAGATCTGCAGAATAATATACATTCACAACAGCAATTTTTTTCATATTAGAGTACAGTTGGACACACAGTTTGGAAGAGTCGTGCTTGGTTAATACTGGGAAGGAATTCTTTCCACACATACTAGTCAGCGCAGAAGTGGAAAATCAGTTATGCTCATCACATCTGCAGTTTTCCAGGATTCATAGTTTTTGCAGCCCTGTAGACTCCATTGATTTGATGCCATCGTAAGTCCTTATTATGTGAAGAAATGCTTCATCATTCTGTCATGTCTCCTTTATTCAGCTATTATGACATTGCTTTTCTGTGAGAAAACTTGTGATGGCATATTTAGTTCAAGATGCAAACTACTGTCAAATTTTAAATTATCAATTAAAAGATGCTTTTATTTAAAAAAATCTTAAAATAAAAATTTTAAAATGCATTTAAAATTAATTTAAAATTTTAAACAAATATAAATGTATTAAATACTGATTTTATATATCTTATATCCTTCTGATTCTTCAGGAGATAGTCAGTCAGGACAGGTGAGGCAAAAGAATCAATATCAACACGAAATGGGCCCACACGCTGTTCTGTTGCTCTGATACAAAAATGAAACTGATGTTGTCTGGTCTGGATTTTAATATTTTTCGGATCTCCTGTAACCTTCAGAGTTTTTCTTATCACCATTTATTTTCTATTTGATTTCTTTCCTGACTTTCTTTTTTATCTTTCTATATTCTTCCATTAATGATAATGGAGGAGGAAAGGAGTCCAGTCCTACATGCTAAAGTATTTTCTGAAATTGGATGACACAATGTAATGTTTTATTCTAATATGAATTTTTTTATTTTACCTCCTTTTAATGATGGTGTTTTAATACAGCATTAGACAGCATTTGTAAAAATGTCGATATTTACAGATAATTGTAAGCTGTACTGGAAACTTGCAAATGACGGTAACTTCTAAGAGTATCCTCTTCTGGGTGCATATAAAAATAGTTGTTTTTTCCACTTTTCAGCAAGCATTTATGATTAGACAAGCAGATCAGTGCTTCTCATATCTGTCTCCACAAAAACCTGGGAGAAATCTCCAGCATCTAAGTAGTGTCAGCGCTTCGCAAAAGCCAGTGTTCGGTACTGACCACCACCTGTGGCTTCCATTCATCTGTCTCTGTATGTGTGTATTTGCTATAATGAAAGCCTCATTGTGCCTTCAGCTGGAAGATGAGGCTGAATTAGTTAGTTATGCAAATGGTGAGCTGGAAATTAAAGAAACAAGGCTGAAGAAAGCATGGTTCCTGCTCCTGCTTCTATTGCTCTGAAGGCAGGATCTGATTAAGAGCCCTGAAGGCAGTTTTTCCAAACGGTTTCACTGGGAACTGAGGTTGCCCAAAGTCAGAATCTCTTCACCTCTCCTGAGAAACGTGAGGAATTTCCATTGCTGGTAAAAAGAAGAACATGCTTTGCACCCAACGGGCCTGGGCCCTCAGTCTAGAGAAGAGAAACGCTGCAGTGGGATCATGGAAAGGAACAAAGGTTTCAGCAGGAAGACAAAGTGCAAATTTTTGGGTTATTTTTCTGCTGGAAGAAAATGTTTCTACTTGCTTATCTGTTTTGTTTCAACTCAGTTTGCAGCCTCTGTCTTGCTGGGCTGGGAGACTGTGATTTGGGATTTGGAGCACATTTGTGTGCCTGAATGAAGTCAGAGTGTGTTTGCTTGGAGGGAAATTTGTTACTTTTGATGCTTGCTGTGACGCTGCTGCTGTTGATTGAGAGGAGCCTGCTGTGGCTTACTGCTGAAATTACGGGAATCTTCAATACAGCGACCAACAGCCCTGGGAGAGGGATAAAAACATAGAAGGGAAAATGTTAAGGTAAAATTATGTTGGTGACAAAGCATGTTGTTTGTAGAAACTGTTCCTGTTATGCACCTGACAGTGACCTTTTCTCACGTAGGTCAGCGGAACTCGTTGCAGTCTTGGAAAGCGTTTGTGAGTTTGCTCGCAAATGAGGATTTTGCAAAAGTCCCCACAGTTTCCATCTCAGCCTCCACCTGAGGGAAGGGCAAGAGCGCGAGGGGCGAAATCTCCTCAGCTCCCACTGATTCACTGTGGCCTGTGGTCATGGCAATAATTTGGGAGCCAGCAAAATACTCCCTGTCCTATCAGGAGGTAGGACTGTCCACACCACATTTTCTGTTCATCTTCTTTTCCTGTTGCTTCTGATCTCTTAAGACCACTGACTACATATACAGTGTCTATCTCACTGGGGTCTTTAGACATGTGTCTTATATAAACACTAGCAACAACCACAGTAGTAATTATGCTAGAAAATGTCACCTCTTGAAGTCCGGCACAGAAGCATTCAAAACCTCCCCTTTTTTAAAAAGTCTGGTAATATGAGTTGATCTCTGGAAACTAATAGGCCAGAAGGCATCTGGTTTCCTAAGACAGGGAGTGCAGGGGCTGTTTGAAGGGTAATATGTCCAGAGGAGTGGGAATGCATCCCCTACTGCACTGGTCAAATGAAAACTGAATCTCCAGAAATATCAGTCCTGGCAGGTACAGCCTATCCCCCAAGATACTGTATCTAGTTACCAAGGCACTGGATATAACCCAAGTACTAAAGGTACTTAAAAACTGCTTTTGAAATTCCATATGAGACAGAGAAAAGCGATGGTCAGATTCATAAAAATCAGAGAAAATACGGTAAAACAACCAACCCATAAGATTTTTGACTCTAATTTTTGTTTTTATATGCTGCCTGAACCTAATTAACTATAGTATGTTCACTTCAGTTACTAACTAGATAAATCCTAAAACAGTGGAGTTGTACAGACTTGAAACACATGAATGTGTTTTTTTTTCCTACATTTTGTGCAATCATCTCCTCTATTGCCAAAAAGACAATGCATTTTCTTTAGGCAGTGTTGAACATATACCTAGTGCTTGCTTGCTTTACTCATATCAGTGTAGTACTTGCTGGAGATTTAGCCATGTGCCTCTTTGCACTCACTTCATTCTGTGCTCTCCCACCTTTCCATCACCTCCAGTTCTACAGCTTAACTCTGGGAAACGCACCAGTTTGTGAGATTTTCTGTTCAGTCCTCGGCATCGATCAGGATGGAAGCCACCACAGCAAAGAAAACTTGTCTCAAGTATCTGATACCTCCAGCAGTTCCAGTACCAGGTAAGCCTTTCCTAGGGTGACAGCATTAGGGACATTAATGTGACAGCTGCTCAACAGCGGTGACTGAGCTGAGGCCTTCTGAAGCCGAATACACGAGCCAGAGCAGGAGAGCTGAGCTCTGTGTTTGTGCTCTGCAAGAGCCCTCTCTTTTCTGGACCAGGTACCAAGTGGAACTAACAATGATGAATTTGCCTTTTCAGGTTCAGATCCCAACAGGAGAAACTGGTCAGAAAAACTGACACAGGGAATATGCTATTCATCCCAAATGTTGCCAGATAAAACAAACTATATAAGCAGCATTTGTGCTTCTAGCATAAATAGAGAACTATTGGAGGAAAAGCTGTCCAGTCTCAGCATCCCAGATATGCAAAACCACAAAAACCAGTCAGCAACAGCATCCAAATCAGATACAGACTTTTTCAGAGGTATGTGCTCTGCCTGCATGAATCATTAACACTAGAAATGATAGAGTACTCAAGAAAACAGTGTGTGGAACAATGCTGTCTTGGAAAGGAGAGAAATTCGAATGCCTCCTAAATCTTCGCTGTCTCAAGTGGGAGTGATTCACTGATACCAGTAGACACAACAGCAGGGAATCCACCATATTAACACAGGCATTTTTCACTTTCAGATTTCATGAGACAAATACTAAGCAAAGCATGCAATTACCAGACAAGGAAAATATATTGTCACTAATGGATGTAAGAAAACAGCCTTGGAAGAAAAAAAACAGTCAGTTGAGCAAAGTTCTGCGGCCTGGAGACCATCTTTTCACCACAAGTTTGCACAGCTCTGAGCTCAGTGGGAGTCTTGATCTATGACTTTGGCCCCTTATATCCCTAAAACAATGATAACAATATATGTCATCTGGAAATCAGTCTCCAACTCTCAACAGCATCATAGATAATCACACCTAGTGTCTTCTTATTCTGTGCTTCAAGCATCTTCCATTACACTGTCAGTGGACTTTGTTCCCCTGCTGGAGGCTGTGAGCCAAAAATGAAAGGAATTAAAAGAATGAAGTATGCATAAATATAAAAAAGCCAAAAATCATTACATTCCCTAAACCATCTATGCATCAGGGGAAACAATGGCCACATGGACTATTAAAAATGGTTGTGAATTATGCAGTAAAAACTGTAACATAGGGTCAACAAAAACATAGCTTGCTTGACTAGGCAGCCGCACACAAATATCTGTCTGCAACTTTTTCTGGCAGTTTTTACCCACCATTTATGCTGTAGGCACACGTGCATGTACAGTTTCAAAGAGAAGAGTGCTCTTATCAAATTCAGTGATATGCCTCAGTTCACATGTGTTTAAGTGTTTTGCTGGAGCCTTAGTTTGCTCCCAAAGAACACCGTCTTCTCCTTCTAAGCAGTGTTTTCTTTAAAAAAGAGGTCAGCATCAGATGATCTCTTACACAGCTGAAAACTTGTTCACACATTGCAGTGGAAATTCAAGCAACTCATACACCAGTTCTATATGAAAAATTTCTCAGCATCATCATTTTAATCCCAAATCAGCTTGTGCTTCTTCTGAGAATATAAAAGTATTACACCTATAGTTTAATGCCATCTTAAGCAGAAGAGCAATTGGAGGGGAAAAAACTCACCCTCATTTACATTAGTCTTACCCTAGATTTTAAGCATCTGCTTTCCAATTACTAGTATCATTTGTTAAGAGATGATGGTTATGTTCAACACTGCTCCAGACATTTAAGAAATCTTAGTCCCTACCCAGCAGTGCTCTTGAGCAAAACAGACTACAAAAAATCCACTGCAGATCTTGTGAAGTGTTTATCTCTGAGCACAGCCATTTTTCTGTAGCGCTGCAGTATCAAAGACTGGCACCTCTCTGCCTCTTTGTCACTGTGCATTTCGCTAGGCAAGGCAGATCAGGAGAAGAAACATTTTCCTCATTTTTACCAGAAGATACTCAGATACCCCAAGGAGGCCTACAAGCCAGCTAGGGGACTACAGTCATTCCCTCTGCTACTCTATTAATAATCTTTAGCAGCACGCCCAGACAGAGCGGGCATTGTCCTCCCCTCTTCTTTTCGTACCTGTTAGTTTAACCTAAGTCGCATGGAGTTACTTACTCAAAATGTGTCTGAAAAGAGGCAGAGCTCTTCAGCCGGAGGGAGAATATGCACAGTGAGTAAAACAAAGCCATACAGTGTGTTCCCCTTTCTTGGGGGCCATTTCAGAGCCATTTACTGGCTCTTCCTCTGCTCTGCTGTCCCTTTGGACAGCTGGCGATGCAGGGAGCGCCAGGAAAGACAGCCCCTTTGCTCACTGGTATGAGGGGCTGCGACTGTAACGGGTCTTTGCCTGGGCAGCAGAAGTGCGAAGTCCATCCCTGCGGCCGGTTGCACAAATGTCCGTCATGGTCTGGCTTCATGTTTACTCATTCAGTCCTTCCATGGCCAGCCCATGGCTCCCTGTTCTCTGTGGTGGGAACACACAAAATAAATAGAGTTAAAGAGGTAAATAAATAAAAATGTTAAAAAGATAAATAAAAGTTAAATAAATAAAGTTAAACAAATAGATAAATGTTAAATAAACAAAATAAAAAAAACAAAGCACTAGAACTTTATTCAATTTAGCAGCAGCTCTGGCCTAATAGAAGCTGTTCTTCAGTGCAGAAGCAAGGTCCTAAGCAAGTGTCAGACTCTGATGGTTTTAATCATTTTACTGTAGCAGTCATCCTACTCCTGATACTAACTGCCAGGGAGGGTATCAAAATCTGGTTCCATCTTGGAAGAAAATAGAGCTTGACTTTTCTCTTAAAGAAAATGCCATAATATCTGCTTTCAGAGACCAAAAGAAAAGAATGTATAAAACAACAAGCATACATCTATCTATTTTGTCTCTCATCTCCCATCTTGCACCACTTTTCCTCCAGAGTCACGTGCTGGTCGTGCACATTGCAGAAAATCTTTTGCATTTTTTAATTTTGACTCATGATAAAAAACACCACTGGCCATGTCTGTCTCATACAGGAGCAGAACAAAAAGGTGGTGGATATGCATGGTGGTAGGACAGTTTAGGCAACGTGGTGGATATGGTTCTTTTTTTTAACTCTGACATGGCCAAAGGATATAGGACTGCCCTTGAGCAGTGCTGTGTGTTTGGAAAGTGCCTGCACTGGTCCACTAACTCAGGGAGTAAAAACAAAGAAAAAAGTGAAAAATACAATTCAACATGCACTGAAATTCAGACCTCAGGCCCAATACTGGTTTGTTTTCTGTTCAAGGTTTGAATTCTCCTGATACAGTTTTTGCGTGTGTGTGTGTGTGTGTGTGTGTGGTTTGGCTTCGATACTACCTGAAGGAATGTGTCCACACAGCTAAACAAAATATCTCCCTGGGGGAAGCTTGTGCTTTACAGTTGCTGCAACATAGAGAGAAAATAAGATTTTATAAAGACAGAACTGGAGTACATCCTGCCAGGATATAAGAAAAGCTTCATGCTTGACATCATTAATGGTCAAATCATAACATCAAAAAACAGTATTTTACAACAGTCCGCTTAGATCAGGAGCCTCGAATCCTTGCCTATCTCTCTGGAAAAAGAAAATAACTACATGAAAATAATATCAATCAATATTTTCTAGCTGTAAAAGGACTATGACCTGGCACCTTTTCCAAACAGCTCTTTAAACACATTCCACAAACTATGCAAGTCAAAACACCCTTTTCYCCTGAGGCTTGGCTATGTTAACAAAGAGGTTTATATTAAATACAAATGAAAAAAAAGATCAGCTCAGAGTTTCTCCTCACACTTGCAAAATGTGGATTCCTCTACAGGGCTACCCAGCCCAGACACTGTGTCTCTCTCTAGTAAGACGCAGCATCCTCAGAGAGTAACAAATACATTTAGCCTTTTCCTAGCAAGTTCAACACTTGATAGCATGGTTTAGGCAAATGCATCTTGCAAAAGATTTTTTTTCAGTCCCTACTCCTACCAAAGTATAAAGCTAAACCTCTACAGAGCCAGTTTATTGGAACTGAGAACTGACACACTGAGTCTGGAAATGTAACTCGTCTTTGAATACTGTGTATAAAGCAGAATCAAAGCATTTGCTTTGATCACTTTGATACTTTGCTGAATGATGTGCAGTTTCTTTGACTCTGTTCACTCCATTTCTCCTTCGTGTCACAGCGACAGTGGTGCAGACAATGCTATCGTCCTGAGCTCCGCCGATTGCTTTCTTACAGAAGCGCATGCCCCTAAATTATGCAATAGGAAGAACTGAAACTGTGTCTTTTTGACATGAACAAAGTTGATGCCATGCTTTTTGTTAGTGCACAATTAGTGAATAAAATGGGTTGATGTTCTGAGGGTGGCAGCTGCTGCACTGCTTGTACATGTGCTTTTCACAGAGAGCAAACCCAGTCTTTTTGAGAGCATCAAGTAGCACCATTTACACAACAGTTTTAATGTTGTATTCAGACTTGGTCTCCATGGGACAACCGTAATTCTCTGGTCAGTGCGTTACCACATCCTTCTCCAGCCTGGACTCATCAAGACCTTTGGACTCTGCTTCAGGCACTTGTGAGCTCCTGCCTGGAAAGCCTCTGGAGGTTCATTTCGATCTCTTGTGTCAGCCAAAGTGGTGGCTCCTGGCCACGGTCTGGTACCCAGCCCAAACTGCAGAGCTTTTAGCTTGTCTGGACTCTGTGGTCCCAGCATGTGAGTATTTCCATGTTTCCTGAGCACCTGGGATGTGCACCCACAGAAAGGCTGCCTGCGGGACCATCATCCCCTACCACAGAACGTGCTGGTGGCACCTTTGGAAGGAACCACTGGCTGGGAATGGGCTGAGCACAGGGCGGCTGCGACGGGCAGGAGTGCCCTAAGCCATGGCACCTGCAGCCGGCTCCGCAACAACAGCAGGCCAGGGACTGGTGGCTGGAAAAGTGCTGGGGCATTGAGGAAAAGGAGGTAGAAGAGAAAAAGGCCCAGGTTGTACCATCTCTTCCATTCACAGTGTGGTCTCTTTCTGCACCCCATGCAGTTTGAATTCATCCTCCTTGAGCATGGCTGATCAAAAGCGTATACAATATTCCGGATCAGCTCTTGGCCCTGCTTTTATGACTGTGTCAATATTTCCTTGTCCCTACTGGATACAACTCTTCTGAAACATCCTAAGATTACATTCATCTTTTTCACGGCAATATCAGGCTGTTCATCCCATGATTAATAAGTAAATATGCTGTAATAAACTCAGGATTTTTTTGCATCTTCTATCACTGCCAAATAATGAGCTGGGAGAATTATATGGGAGAAATTCTATCTTAAAATTGATAGCCAGGTGCATAATACTATTGGATTTCTGAATTTTATTTATTTCTCTAGGATATTCTGCTTTTCTGCATTGATATTTGCTCCTGAACTTTTGTTTTTAAGTTATGTCAGTGATATTGTATATGGTAATACTTGTCACAAAGATAGATAATGATTAATATAGTAAAGATAATGTTTTGGCCATGTGTGCCTTTGTGTTACCAGGAAATCATTATTTCACACAAACTGCTTGAGTACAAGGTAGACAATGAATAAATTAACTCTGGATAATTTAAGGTATACAGCCAGGATTTTTCTTTAGTATTCACCAAGATTACTGGAGAATTGGGCAGCCTCTTTCCCTCTTGTGCATGGACACATGCTTTTACTCCTTCTTGGGTATTTACTCTTTCTTGGGTATTTCTCTGGAGGAATGGTGTTTTAACAAAGGACGTTTACATTGCCTCTACAAACTTAAGCATGACTTTACTCTTGTATACTTTATGTATATGTATGCCAGAAGGACACTTTACATTTCAAAAGCAACACATTTTTTACAGTTTTTTGAAGACAGCTTCTTATTTCAAAAGAACTTCTCATTTGCAAGGGTAGCCTCAGCTTTCAGCAAGAGAGATCACTGCAGTGACTCACTATTTCTAATTGCTGATAAGATTGCTTTTTGCCCCAAATGTAGTTTGCTTGGTTTTCAGCTTGGGAAACTTCTTTAAATTCAACAGTGACTTTGCCAGCTAGACAACGACAGCATCAGAGTGTGAATCACACCATTTCAATGGGCTGATTGTGAAATAAATATGAACAGGAACAGCAGGGGGCTGGCTTTTCTTTAGCAGTCACAGTTTCCTTTTCACTATATGCCCTTAAAATGCCCAGGCAGCCTATTAGCAGAGGAGAAGATTGATAGAATTGCATTTACATTTTAAACCAAGCCAAGTTCTCACTCCCCCGGCCACAACCCTTCTAAAACATCAAACAAACAAAAAGGGAAAACAAAAAGAAAAATCTGCAACCAAACAGAAAGGGAGAAAATAGGTGTTTGTTTAATTAGTCTTCTAACAGAAGCTTAGTGGTCCAAAATTAAAAGTTTAGATGTTAAAGACCTTGGCTCGTTCTATGTTCATGTGAAAAGCATAACACTGCAGCTGGGGTAATTCTTCAGTCCAGATATTTCCGTTGATACAATCCTTCAGTATAGACACAGTTATAATGATACCTCAGATCCGTAACATTTCTCTTTCCTTTTAGGAATAACTATGTGGGTAAAAACAAACTTTCTAAAGCAATGAGAATACATAGATACGCTGTTGCTGAGAAAGTCCTCCAAAACCACGCTCAGATCTGACTTGCCTTTTATCCAGGTGGTGACCACGAACACCCACCTCTCGCATGGCACTGTCCTCTCTGCATGCCGTGTGCTGCAGTACCCCCAGCTAACGCACTGCCGCACACTCGCTGGAAACCACCTGTGAAGCAGCTGATCCGACAGAAGGGGACAGGTGGGCACCTTCCACTTGCAGATGTTCTCAAAACTACCTGTTGAACGCAGCCCACACCTAACCTGTATGTCCAGACTTGGGGTAATACTGCCTCTGACTCTACTGATACAGCAATATGACATTCCCATGTAGAGAAAGCACTGCGTTAAGCTATGGTCATATTTCCAAAGGGAACTATCATAACTATTTCAGGCATGTCTGCAGATATCTTTCATAAAATATGCATGAGTATTTAACTAATTCTTTTCTTAGTCACCTGGATTAAACAAAAACAAATTAAAAACATGCTTACAGGGACTTCTAGTCACCTGAGAATACATTACATGTGGTTTTGAAGCAGAAGAGATTCTTTTCCTTTTTATCAACATAATGTGAAGCAGAAGAGTTGCAATGAAAAGTGAAATTGAGCTTTAATTGAAAACTGCATCTGAAACACAGTATGGGTATTGAGATCAGTTTCTGACATGCTCAATACTTTGCCTAGTACTATTTCAAGGCAAGCTTATAGAATAAAAATAAAATGGTTGATAAGTTTATTAATTTTCTTAAAGAGAATGAAACTCCAGTTATTTTCATGATTTCTGATTTTACCAAGCTGAGCAGATCATCAACTATTCCCACCTTATTTTATACATTTTTGTGTCATAGAAGAATATTTATACCTGTACAAGGTACTTGTCACATCATTTAATTATAGGGAACTGGCAAAGATGAACCTGTTTCATATATCCAACAGTCAGGACTCCCAAAGGTAAAACTCTCCATGAGGAGCAGGAAATAGTGTGTGTGATTTACTATTGGTTTGGCTTCACTGCTTCAGCGATACTGAGGCTGATGAACCGAATACAAGTTTAGATTTAAAGTGAGAATGTGGATCTGCAGGACTCTGTGACTTGTATCATTGATTTCAATGATGGCAGGATTTCACCCATTATGTTTAAACATAAAACATGAAAAGCAGTCCATAGAAAAGAAAGTAGAACTATGGGGACATGATGTATTATACGGACCTGTACTTTACCTTCTCAGCCACTTGAGATGAGAATTTATTTTGCCTTGCAGTTATGTTAGCCTGCTGGAAGAACTGATGTTTATATCTAGAAATACACACAGCAACATAAGCTTTGACGTTTGCGGATTTCTCGGCAAGAATAAATAGAAAACTGAACCTGCTAGCATGCTAAGCATGTACTGAGAAAGCTCCCGTGCATGCTGTAGTTCAGCAGAGAAGTCTCTTTGGATTCCTGTTTAGCTTGGACCAGGTTACTATATACAGCTGCACTTTCAGTCTCACCCATTTATTTTCTTTTAGTGACATAATGCTTCTGAAAGGTGCGGGAATACCAGTCCTAGCAAATGAAGTCCTTCATTTACTTACAGATTAAGCACAGCATAGACAAGAGCTCCTTGAAGGGACAACCTCTGAGAGCAGGTAGCGCAGACCTCGCATTGATTCAATCCTTGAATTCCCCCATGGCTTATATCAGGGATAAATTTAGTAGATGAATATTTTTATTTGCATTGCCCCTGATACATTCCTCGCTGGCTGACATCATTTTTCATCGTGATGTAATTGAGGGGGGGTGGAAGCTGACCAGCAGTGATAAGACCTGGAGCTATCTGCCACATTTGCATGTGGATGCAGAGAGAGGGGAAGGGAGGCAAAAGGGGTAGCAGGGAAAGCACCAACAGCTCAACTTATTTCCCCACGGCTTTTTATTGCTGAACACTGATCTAAATCTAAACAAGGCTCCCTCCCCCAAACCGTGCTGCCGAGGCCCTGCCTTCAGCGTCAGCAAGGTGTGTTTTTACCTCGAGATAGCTCCCCTGCGCGAGCGGTCTCCAAACCCAGGCACGGTGCAGACAAGGCAGGAGACGAGGCGCTGCAGCTCTGCCCGCGCTCGGTCCCAACCAGGGAACCTCACTGAAAGCACCACTGGTACCAGCGAAGGCTGCTTAGCTACTCCGAGGTAAAATTGCCCTTTTCTCAGCAAGGCTTAAGACTCTAAATCCCACATTACTCGAATCAATAAGCCTCGCAGTCCCTGAAAAGAGCATCGTTGACAGGGCTGAAACTGTGCGCAATCTGCTGTTTCTCTGTCGCTAATGGCTATGTTCCCACAGCGTCCGTGGGAAGCGCCGCTATCCCCGGGGTACAGGCGGGGAACGGAGGCTCGGCAGCGCCGGGGTTTCGTCTGCACCGCAGCAATGGCCATTCACACGCACGTCTCCGAGCAGTCGCGGGCACCGACACCACCCTCAGCTCAGCGCCCCGGAGGACAGCGTCATCTTACTGCCCCAGCCCCCGGCTTTTTGGGGTAGCAGGTTCGGCAGACGGCGAGGGGAGATGTCTACAAGTGCCATCAGTGTACGTGATTTGGTCGCTGTTCTATGGCGGCACAAGGAAACTATTCCCGTTCCCCTACCCGTGACTAGTGCAGTCACCGCTGAACTGTCCTGCCTCCATCCTAGGCCGCAGGACACCCCATTTCCGTATGTTTGCCTGCAGGTAAAAGCATCTCGTGCCGGGTTCATACTGGCAAGGCCTGCGGGCTGCAGAACGTCTAGTCTCTTTTTCTGACCCAGATGACTTAACTGCTTCTATAACCATTTTATCTAAAAATAGGCTTTTGAGCAGTAACATCTGTTTCTTCAATATATATGTAAATTTTTAAAAATACTGGAAATAATGACAGCAGYGTAGGAAAAAGAGAGCTGTGTCACTGAGTAAACAGAGGAGAGGAAAACCGTTGCTTAATAATCCCAAACAGCATCGCAGCAGCAGCCCAGAGGCAGCGACAGCCCCGAGGTCCTCCCTTCCTGCCTTGTCCAGTCCACGCGGCTCGACCAAGCGCCTCAGCTCTCCCGCAGAGACGTATGACGAGCAGGAAACTGCAAAAGAGATGGGCTGGAAACCCCGGCCTCAAGGGAGGGCATGCTGTGCTGAGGCATGCTCCTCTCCCCCTGTACCCGTGCTGCTGGCGGTGCTGCGCCCAGCACCCCCCGAGCGGGTGAGACTGCACAACCCTGATTGCCAGTTCAGTGCTGGTGTCTACATGAAGGCTCACCAAAGTGCAATTATAATAGTGCACGGCAACAGGGAGGAAAAATAGTCAAACATACCAGCACAGATGAGGCCTTAATCAAAATTTCAGGGTTTTCCAGAAGCCTCCGAGTAGCTCTGCGCTGAGATTGAAGCTTGCAAGGCAGTTCAGCTCAGCTCTAAAGCAAAAAGTGGCACCTTTGCCACAACAGTGAGCTAAGTCATGGGGCTTTGAATCGCTTCCTAAGTACACAAGACCTTCTCTGTAAAGTGCTGTTTTGCTTTCCTTTTTCTTTTCCTATTTTTCCATATAATCAGAAGCTCACTTCATGAAGTGCCTCATGGCAGCCCCCAACTATTTGAAAATAAACATTTTCCTTAGGCAAGTGGATTTTAGTATTGGAAAGGCAGCAACTTGAAAGGGCTTTTCTCAAATGTTGGTTGAGGCCCTGGTAGACTGTTCAAACATTGGAGGAATTTCTGCCTACATAGCGAGTCCTTTGACTTTTAGAAAAATATTATTGTTTGAGTTTTCAGGAAAATAGACGCAAGAGGACAACACGGCTCAAAAATAAAAAGAAGATACATACACAGAGTCATGTCATGGGCGGCATCTAGTCTCAGCCTGTGTGTTTACTTTTGGTATGGAATATTCCTTATAAAAAAAGAGTAAATATATACACTGTAAGTAGCACTAAGGGGCTGTGGTGACAACATCAGCCTAAAGAGTTGATGTAGAACAGAGATAGCGTGTGGCACCCGAGCCCTCAGAGCCCTCAGGTGCTCACTGAATTGAGGAGTACAGTAAAGATGTCCATGCAATCATGACCATCATAGGTGTCTTTCCTTCTTTGATCCTTATGGGATCAAAGGGAAACCACAAGGCAGGAATGCTGCAGCTGAGCAAAATCTTCAGAGCAAATTATTCCAGCAGTCTTGCCTTGTCACAAAGCAGGGAGTCTGTTTTTGGTTTTGGTTAATTATTTCAGCGAGGCCTAGATTCAGACTTTGCTTTGCTCTCTGGGCCGCATGTAAGAAGCGTCTCGGTAGCTCAAAAGCTCATTGCATTTCCCCATTCTGCAGAAGGTGCCTCAGAGCACAGGTCATGTCTCTGACTGCCGGTGGCAAAACGAGAGCCTGGGACTGAGCAAACCGCAGTGCTCAGGACAGATGTAGCTCTGGGCATGCAGAGCCTGGGCCCAGGCAAAATTCAAATGCAAAGGCACGAACAGAGCGAGGCAGACTTTTTTTGCCCCCTTCCCTTTACTGCTTTTGCAGAATTTGGCCATCAAGCCCTGGGGTGCTGGAAGAAGAGTCACGAGGGACAGCAGAGCAAAGAAAATGACAGGCAATTTTGCAGCATAGTGATCAGGGCATTCAACAGGGACATGGGAAACAAAAATTCGCACCTTCAGAGACTGAGAAAGAAATTAATCCCAGGTCTCTCCACTTTTGGGCAAAAAGTCCAAGTCCTCAGTGCTATGCAGGAGTTGGGCACTTCCTTCCCCAAATGCATCCATGGAGCTAGAGGTCTGAGACTGCCAGGCTTTCCCCGGACATGAGTGTTGGATGAGGCATTTGGGGCAGAGGGCACTGTCTTGGGCCATAGGAAGCCACACGCTTGCCCCTCTGCCCATCCTTCAGACTGAGATTGTTAAATATCTTTCAGTTACCTGAATCTGGCCAAAATGCAGGACTTGGAGAGTTACTATTGCTGGTGTTTCACTCTAGGCAAAGAAGGGGTGGCCATGGGACCGGGTTCGTAACAGGCATGTTGACATTTAACTATCCTTTAGAACATGAGCCATGGGATTTTGCTGTAGTTTGAAATGGAATTGTCACTGTAGGGCTAATATAGGTAAAACATGAGGAAGGAGAGCGTTGCTCACACTTCCATAGTATTTTAGTGTAGTTTGAAATGGAATTGTCACTGTAAGCTTAATATAGGTAAAATATGAAGAAAGAGTATTGCTCACACTTGAAGGAAAAAAGGGAAAAGCTACATTTTGAAGACATCCTTAGTAGCGGTTGGATTGCAGACTTCTTTTACTGAGACAGCATTTATGCTGTTCAGAAGACTGTTTTTCTGGCAGAGCAGCTACATTTTAACAGCTTGCCAAATGAGAATGTGATAGAAGGTTAATATTTTACTGCTACCTTAAGCTCCTCTTTACAGTAATGAGACAGTGATTAAGGGTCTATTTCTTTGCTGGCAAGTCTTACACAAAGCAACATCCTTTCCTTGGATGTGCACTAGGCATCTGTGTTTCGATTTCACTTGGTAGATCCACCTGCTTTGGAGCTTCTTGTTTTCTACTGGAGAAGGTTCCCTCTTTTTCTCCAAGATCTTCACTCATTTGCCTAAGCAAATCCCTCTCCTGAAAATAAGACCTGGCAGCCCATTTGCCAAAGCCAGCTCTAAAATCCCCACTGCCAAGACTCCCAACAGTTTACGTATTTCTTTCCTCACCGGGTGTTCTTATTTATCATTCAACCCTTCAGGAGCGCATGATTTTACTAAATGGACCATTCTTTATAAAGCAAAGAAATATGTAACAGGAGAATAGTATGCAGTTCTCTTCCCCCCACCACCCAGGTACTTGGAGGATTTAAGGCAGAGTCCTCTGCAGCAGGCAGAATCTCTCTTTCCCCCAAAACCTGTTTTCAGAATCCTGATTTCCTCTCAAAAATGGCTGGTGGGAAGCCCTTCCTTGTACAGGTGTTCAATCTTTTCCCCTTCTCCCGTATTCAGGTGAACCTTCCTAGGCTGCTTCAATCCCAAGGAACTGTGCAGTCCTCCGTCAGACAGTTCATTGCCTAGGTTAATACCTAGGTAGAGTCTGACCCTGAAAGGTTTTGGGGTGGAGGTGGGGAACAAGGGGTTGTTTGTTTTTAACATGTAGCCAGTTCTTCTTTCAAGGGTACTTCCATTTTACTGGACAATTAACATCTAAAACCAACATGCATTCAGCCCTTATGCCTTCATCCCAGCATCTGGATGTGTCAGCTCACTTTGGACTCTGCTGAAAAAACGAGAGCTTCATAAATTCGACTTGGAAAGCAAAATGGTGTTTATAGGTTTATGACAGCCTTATAGAGGCGTATTAATCCATTTGAGACCTTGACTATATAAATATATAGTCCCTCCAAGCAGCTGTAACAAGTGCTATTATTTTGATTAAGAAACACTGAGCATCGGCATAGACTGAAAAGAGAAAAAGATACTGAATTTGGGAGGTTTCCTTTATAGTAGTATCCCTTCAGACCTGCTAAGGATGATAAGCAATCTAACCAATACTATCAACATCAGATACCAGCCCTGTGAGGATACTTCTCTTTATGTAGCTTGCGTAGTCCCAGGGCTGTATATTATGTTCCCAAGAAAGAGGTATGTGCCAAAGTACATGCAGGATCAGGGCCTATGATCCCTCAATAACTCTGGGCTGTTTATTACATGTATTCGTATTCCTTTAGATGCTCACTAGGTTGTTTTCTCTCTGGAATAACATAGTGTTTGTTTTGTTATCCCCATTCCCTCTTTTCCCTGCTCCAGGGCAGGAAAGTGCTAGGAGCTCGGGCTTATAAGTTGGCAGGAAATTTAAAACGGCAGCAAGCTGCTGCTTGGACCACTCCCAGACATTTTTTTTTTCCTTTGATGCAGGAGACTATTTAATTGGGGGCTGACTTGTCAAAGCTGACTTGTCAAACTTAACTATTGAAGCTTACCAGTAGCTGCACAATCACTGACAGTGATTTTTTCCCTCCCTTTCTCCTCCTTTTGACAAACTTCCCACGATGAAGATGCTGCTGAGGCTGATTGCTCTGCTCTCTGCTGTCCTGCTTGTCAGCTCAGCTCCTCCGACCTGCTACTCGAGGGTGCTGTCTCTGAGTAAAGAAATTACAGAGTCTTTTAGGGATTTACAGACCTCCAAAGCTGTGGTGAGTCCATCTAAAAACTGTTCCTGCAAAGAAACTTTGGGTTGCTAGTTTTTGGCAGAAATTTCTCTGAAAACAAAATTGCAGTGGTTTTTCTTCTTTCCTGCAGGACCCATGTGTGGAGGCGCTCCCCAGGCTGTATTTGGACATACACGTAAGTTTTCCCTCTTCTTTCTTACTGCTGTGTAGTAAAATCAGCTAATGAAAAGAGAGAATAACTGCTTAGACTGTACCCCAGAAGAGTGGTTTGAAATTAATTTTTCAAAGCTTAATTAACTAGAGAGGTGAGGGGAAAAAAAGCAAAAAGAAATATCATTTTGGGTCTTATTAAAATCCCTGTGAAGCTTCAGGGATTATACTTGCTTAAAAATTCAAAAATGAGGAAATTCTGAAGTGATTACTATTTGTATATTATTAATTTATTGTGACAGCTCCTTTTCAGAAGTTAAATGTGCAACAATGCCTAGAGTAATAGTTTAAAGAAAAAACGTAGAATCAACCTTATTTTACGTTGTTTTATAGCATGTGTGACTACTGGCACTGCAGTTTTAATAAATAGGAGTGCAGGAGTACTTTGCTAACTTTCCCTTTTTAAACAGCCACTTGCTGAATCCAGAAAGAAAAAGTATTTCAGAGGATATAAAAGTGTGATACTGAGAAAAGGCAGCAGTAGTCCTCTCCCAGCAAACACAAATAGTCTCCTGCACAAGTAGTTTATATTACAGCTTTGTGTCCTGGGATAGCTGACACACTTTGCTTATGTGCCCAGTGCCTCACTGAGCTCTAACAGGTAAAAAATATCAGAAAACCAAGAAATGTCCAATGCATTTTGCAGGAGGCAATTACACTGTCAAGTGTTGCAAGCCAAGAGCCTGTGGATTCTAATTCCAGAGTTACCAGAGCCTCACTTTTAACAAAGATTAAGCAATGCAGTTCTAGTGCCTTGCTTTAAAACAAGAGCTGGCATATTTATTTACCTGCCTTACAGGGAAGTTGTGAAGTTAGTGCCATCTATGCTTTGCTTTGATAACACAAGGTGTGAAGGAGAATTACTCTGAGAAAAATTTTCCCTAGTGCTCCCAGTATTGCCTGTTGTATGGGAACACCAGAATGATGTTTGTGAGACCCTGATAAATCTTTTCAGCAGCTAAGTGAGGAGCTCTCTTAAAGTGGATACAGTGCATCTGTACTGTAAGTAACTCCACCAGCTTCAGGAGCAGATTTGATTGTATTGGTACTGATGTGTCCTAAAGCATGATTCCATCCTAAAGCATGTGGGAAAGAAGCTGTCAGACCAAAATGCACTTTTCCAAGCACTGATTTTGAGCAGACATCTTTGTTTTGAAATATTGATGATTAATTTTCCTAACTAAAGGTTTACATAGATTAGATGTGCATAGAGGTAGGAATTCCAGGTTCCCACAAAACAATAAGAATTTTTAAGTGGTGGACAATGAACATAAATCTGCATTTGTGCAGTGTTACAAATATCTCTTTTGCTTGTTTTTCAGAATTACTGTGTGTTGGCAAAACTCCGTGATTTTGTAGCATACCCCAGATGTGAGAAAGTGCTTCAAGTGAGTGCTCTGAAGGAAAAAGCCCGAAGCCTGTACACCATTATGATCTCCTACTGTAGAAGGGTAGGTCCAGATGCAACAACAAGGATGCAGCCTCTGCTTTCCACCCCATGCATCTCCACCCTGTTCCTGACTTCAGCAAAACTGCATCAGGGCCTGAGCATCTGAACATTTCACTGTTTTGTGCCTTCCTCCTTATAATGTTAGTTATCTCTCTTGTTCCTCCAGGACCTGGTGTTCCTTACCAATGACTGTAATGCTTTGGAAAATCCTGTTCTGTTTCCTGCTGCACCCTCCATCATTCAGAGCTAAAATGGAGCCAGACCAAAGGTTTTACCTGGGAAATTTTAAAGGAGACCAAAAGCCAAAGCATATATATGCAGTCAGCTATAACATTAACAGTTAAGATCTTTTTCAGGCACACTAGCAATATTATCTCAGACCTACCCATTTTTCTCAGCCTTGGCAGGAAATGAACTGCATGCTTTACATACCTACTGAGCTGCTAGTGAAACTATGGTTAGAGAGCATTTTTTCATTTGGCAAGGTATGATGTTTCAGCTTAGCCAAATGTATGAAGTCTGTTTTGTTTAAACACTAGATACCAGATTTTTTTACTCTTTTATGAATAACTTGACTCATATAGAGGAAAATATATTATGATCAATATTCTATCCTGACTTAGCAGTTCCTCTTTCACTAGATGGGCATGAAGAGACCGTGCTTGTTTTTGCTAAAGTGTTTGACAGGAAAAGTTTTAGTCTGTACTGGCAGATGTCTGTCTACCTGGATAGCTCATATGTACGCTGATAGTTTTTTTATGTCAGACTTGTAAGAATAGAGGTGAACGTTACCTTTCTTGGTGGAAAACTAAATAAAAACAACTTTCTAACCCAAGATGCTTGTGTTACATCATGTCTATCAAGATCACCCCAAAAGGTGTCATCCTTATAAACTTGCTTTTCACAGTCACTTGTAAGTTGTTTTTCACAGCATAAGCCATCTTTAGCTTTGTTTCCATAGCAATGCAAACTTTGCTGTGTCTGTATGATTTGGCAGTGCTTAAGTTTCTACTAGGTGAATTTTTCCCTAATGCAAACAATTTCTTTGATGAAATCTTACATGAAGATCTGTGCTTGTATTGGAAGGTGATCCATGTCCATTTGTTTAATGGCTAGTGAAGGAGGCAAGCAAGAAACCTACTCAGTTTCTACACTTTAGTCAATGCAACTTCCTTGTGCCTCAATTTGCTTGTTTTCAAAATAAATATTATCAGTATGAATACACTTCCCAGGAATGCTCAGAACTTAATGTAGATGATTTGATATTTTCAGATAAAAGGTATGAGACTATGATACAAATTAGAAAAGACCTGAACAGAAACAAGAAACACCTACAGAAAGCAGAATGTGTTCTAGGGCTCCAATAAAAGAATACATTGATGTACAGCTATTCCTTTCCTTAAAGAGTGTATTTACCCTATTTACCCTCTATTCTATTAATGAACAGGAAGCATACTGTATATTTAGAATGAAATGGTCACAAGCTCTCTGAACAGGAGATTTGTCTGGAAGCCATTTCAGAAATCTCCATGTCTCTGAAATTTGAATTTCCCATAGAACTACAGAGAAAATTTGACTATCCCATAGAGCCATAGAATAAGGGAGGGAAACACTGAACCCAGGAGAGATGGAGAGCAAACGAAGCAAGCATGTTGGTTTCCTTTTCAATTAGTTTCAATTCTAGGCAGAGGTTCAAGGAAAGTGTCTGTCCGACTTTGTACTTCCCTCCTGGAGATGAAATCCTTTATTTGTTGGCTCTACCAATCCTCTTGATGAGCCACTCTGTGTGTAAACAGCTCAAGGGTTCCCACACACACGCACAGACATCTATACTGGCATTGGGTAGAGACTTGTCTGTAGCAGTGCACCCTCTGATCTAGCACCAGGCTGAAATGAAAAAAGCTTGACAGCTGAAATAGTTCTGCTGTCAGAAGAATCACTGCTTGGTTTGCTTTTCGGATTCTTCTCCTCTCCAGGCCAGCAACCTTTGTACAAAATCCTGCACACTCTAGAGATACCAACACCAATTTTCTGCATCTTCTCCACCTATCCAAGGCCAACTCCTTCAGCAGCAAGCATATCCTCAGATAAGGACATCTACTAGCATGCTGGCAGTGACTTCACATTGAACATGTAAGCACTGGCAGCTCTCTGGTTCAAGGAAAAATCCAAATGGAGTTGAATCAGTTGCTGTCAGACTCTGCATTCAAAATCCATCCTCTCTCCAACTGGGTCCTCTGCTTGTCCAGTGACTCAAATGCCACCTGGGGAAGCAAGCAGAGCTGGGAAAATACTAAGGACCATATACTTCCATACAAGTATTAAAACCACATCACAGCCCATGCTTTTCATACCTGCACACACAGAGCACCATGGACATACTTTGAAAGAAAGCGCTATACAGGCCACGGAGCCTGCAAAGCTAACACAGTGACCAGGCTCTACATGTGCTTGGTAGCTGGCAGCAGGCAGCAAAGGCTGTTAATCTTTGGCCATTTTTTTCCACCTCCAGCTGTCAGAGGGTCTAAACACAGGCCTATTGTAAAACCAGTGTTGTACTTTGGCAAGCACACTGCAGAGCCAGGTACATTTCCTTGCCCCGCAGAAGCTCACACAACTCTGTTCCCAGAACTGGACCTTGGTTAAAGTTTGAGCAAGCAACTGTGGCACTTCTGTCCACACTTTCCTTTCTACATGGACACGCACTTTCTGAAATGGAGGATTTGGGGAGGATTTTCTCATAGACTTTCTCAGAACTCCTGCTTGTTCTGTTTGACTGAGGTAAATAAGCATTCCTTAGTCCATTTGGACTGAACTCATGATTCTATCTTCAAATTTCTCCTATAATGTTCTCATTCTTACAACCACCTTCCAAATACATTTTCTCCTGCTTTAAGCTGATTACTTTTGTGAGGAAAATGTAACCTAATTTCTTTTTCTTTTCTAGGACAAAATATCTTGCAAGAAGTCTTCGGAATTGGGAACAGAACAGAAATCATTATTTTCATTGCATTTTTTTAGTTAGTAACATTAGCTTTTTGTATGACTGACATGACTGACAAGGACACACTCTGCTTGTGACACAGTCTTACCTGTTAGTTACCAGCAGTTCAGTTCTCTAGTATCGTTACATCCTACTTCCCCAGAAGCAGAGAAAAGCAACTGGATGCTTTGGGGACTATACATACTTGAATGTGCTTTAAAAGCCTATCCTCCATCTGCACATGCTGTATATTTTATTCCCAGGATCAGATTTGCCTGATCACTGAAGTGCTTTTACAAGCATATTCCCTATGGTTTGTGCTGTGACTTTTTTTCACATCTCAAATGTCATTTTTAATGGAAAGTGTGCTAAAAGCAAAGCTATGCTCTTTCAGTTCATAGTAACCTGCTGTCACTCAGACTATCTTAATGAGATTTAGGATTAGATGAAAGCTTTTCATGGACAGCATATTTTTCCAGCGTGGCACAGTCCAAGGGAAAAAACATTGATAAACAGAGCTAATTCACTTGGAATCTGCCAAGAAATCATCCAGTTCTCACCTTCATCAAGGCAGCAAGTTCGTACACTTTTATTTTACCATTATACCAGGACCTTTGCACCAAGTGAAAGCAGTGGTAAAATCATCCATGTAACTGAGTTTTCTATTCCCTCATCACAACAGTCTGTATTCCTTAGGGCCCCGGGCAGGCGTGGGCACTGGGAAGGGATTAGGTAAGATGCATTTGTTGTAATTTGTCACCTGGCACCATGCGTAGTTAGTGCAGAATACCACTCAAAGCACATCATTAAGAAATTGTGTTCAGCTTGTATGATCATTACAGAAGATCTGTAGAATAACAAACCATCTGTTCTGTTGTCTTGCCCGTTATGCTAAGGAGGTTTGCTGGAAAGAGTAGTCAACCCCAGGACTAGGTTTCCTTTGCAGACTTACTTCTCTCCATCTGCAAGAAAGCTCACTAAACAGCAGTCCTGGGAGAACCCTGGGCATGGGAAATCAGTTCCTGCAAGTCTTACTGATGTTTACTTAGGAGAACTAGGAGGATTTTCTGCTCCACCTTTGGAAATGCCTGCATTTCCAAAATTACAAAATTCCCTGCAAAATTCCTGCAGCTTTCCTCCATGAGGAGCAGAGGAATATTTGTTTTAATTCAAGGGACCGCCTAATTTATCTCCACCATATCATCACACTGGATTCTAAGGTTGTCCAAACTGTAGATTTTGGGGACAGATTCTGCAAAATTATTCAAAGATGTAAATTTCCAATTTTGCCAAAATGCTATACTATGAATTTTGCTAGTATCAGCTCCATTCCTATCTCTTCTGTTCCAGTCCAAGCCATATGGCCTTTCCTGAAGTAGTCACTGATGGTTTGACTCCTCATAAATTGGTTTTCGGGGCAAACAGCCTAGGGCTGAGGGCTACTAAACACCTACTCCCCAGCCTCTGCATCAAGTCAGGAAAGACAACAGCCTTAGATCAGATAATTAGGTCGTTCAGGGTAACAGTGTGCCATTGATGATCCAGGGATAACATGGGGACTTGCTACTAATTAATAGGATCCAGATCAAATGTGCCCTTATGTAATTCCAACAAAAAGAAAAGAAAATACAGTAAAATACCACTGGGGAAGAATCTGACCTGTATGTTCTAAATTTGAGCATGCTGTTAAATTGTCCAAACACCAGAATTAGGAAAGTCCATTTGTCCATTTCACTTTCCCCTGCATATGTGGCATCCGTGTGTTGAGTTCAGAGGATCCTAAAAAAATTTTCAAAACACTTGCTGCAGTGCAAAAGTGCTGTAGATAATGTTACCTCGCAAACATTTATCCCCTACCAGTAATTTTTTCCACATGAAAACCTTTTCCAATTTTAGAGTACATGGCAATACAAGTGAAAACTTCAAAGAATAATCTCCACCAACTTTTTTTGTACAACTTCTGGGATTCACCCTTTCCCTTTAGGCTTAGAACATGCAGGAACCCTGTGCCACCCAGGATTTCACTGCACTTCACACCATCCAGAAAAAGAACATGATCTCATTATTGAAAGATTTTTAGTCTGCATCTGCTCAGCGCAGAGTCAAAGCATTTCCTCAGGTACATGATATTAGCAATGAAGAGAAAAACAATTAAAACAATAATCTTTTGAAGATAAACAGGTACATACATTCATACTCTGAAATCTTGTTTCATGTTTGCAGGTCCCTAAAAAAAAAAAAAAAAAAAAAAAAACCCTTTCAGAGATGTTTTGTGATGGATAGAAATATACAGGCTTTACTTCATAACTATTCAAACCTTACAGAAGAAAAAAGTCAAAGAACAGGAAAGAAACTCAAGACCTGCTAACACATTCCTCGGGCCCAAGGCAAGCCTGGATAGCCCAGGTCATTCTGGACAGCAGTTTATCTGGAAGCTTTTAAGAAGAAGTTGATCTTAGAAAGTCCACAGCAATTCCAAATAATGAGTTCCAGTGCTTCACTTGCCCTTTTGTTAGAAACTTTTACCTGGTATTTAATTTGCCCTTCTCAAAATTTAAGCCCATTGCCTCCTGCCTTATTTAGCCCAAGCTTGGACTGTTTCTTTTGTTTTTGCAGCAGATGTCAGCACATTTGAAGACTTGTGTCTCTTCTCCCTACTCTACAAATTCAGTCATTTCAATCTCTCTTCATTGATCAGTGGTCTAGAAAACACGACCCTTCTTGTTGCCTTACTTCTGGCTCTATCCAATTGGTCACCATCCTTTTTGAAGAGTATTGCTCAAGGTTAAACATAGACATCCAGCTGAGATTTTATTAATGCCAAGTAGTGTAGAAATCTCTATCAGCACTGTCTGACAACAGACGATTACAAACAAATTCCATTTTGAAGAATCTGGAGACATTGTTACGCCTTTTAACTTAAATTTAAAGATAAATATAGAATGTTAGAGTACAAGTTGTCCTCAATACTCTATAATGAAGAAAACATTTGGAGAAGAAAAAAAAAAAGCAACACCCATAATGAAATGCAAAGGCCGCTCCAGATGCTGTACAGATAGATACAAATTGAATTTTGGTTTTTGAATGGACCATGCAAAGAGGAATGACATTTTTTTAAATTTGCACAGACCCAGACCTACAAAAAGGCACAAACCCGCACCTCCCCCTTCCCAGGATACTGTCCCAGCTCCCAGGCTGTAGACTCCTGTTGGACCAGGGTGCAGCTGAGAACATGAGGTTATTTTTATATCACCACATTAAATGTCCTTGTGTCTCGGGCTGTTCTCTGACACTATCTGACATGAAACAGTTCACATCCTTACTACTAAACACTTACCTTCCTAAACAGGGTGATTGCAGCCAAATAGCCTATCATCGGCAACGGTCTCTGATCCATGCTAACTCCCAGGCCACAGCCAGAATTTTTAGAAGAGCATTAGCTTCCCCAGGGTAAAACCATGCAGAGAACTATTCTAACAATTTCCCAGTGTAGCCAAGCATGTTTCAATACCTGGAATGTTCCTAACCCCATTTGAGCAGATAAATACAAGACTGATTTTGGAGCACAGCAGTTCAGTTGTTCTCCCAGGAGAAGAGTCTCACTTTCCGGATTGTTAACACATTTCATATTAGTTATTGAACTGAAACACAAACCCTAAAGTAGTCCAGGGACCAGACCCCAAAGCTGCCCAGTTTTTGTACGACTTTCCCATGAGATAAGTACCTAGTACTTATTCTGAGTCAGAATGGTACAGTTCCTATTGAGGGAGAGAGGGAAGCATGAACACAGGTTTTATTAAACCAAGATCAGAGAGAAGCACTATTAATGACATAAGAAGGGGGAAAATGTTATTTGGAGGTCACAGCTTTTTTCATTTTCCACTATTTAATATGGAGGAAGCTTTTCTGCAGCTGCAGAATTTAAGCTGTTTTTCTCCACTGTGAGTTCTCTGAGGTCTAATAAATGTTCAGCTTTTGCTGCCTTCTTCTGACAGACAGCTGGATAGTCATGAAACCAGGCTTCATGAAGTCTGCTGTTTTTCAAACTTTTTTTTCCTTGATCATGACACAGATGCCTGACAAAGGAAGGAAGAAATGCACTCAGGCTGTTCTAGTACCCTCACTCTTCTAGTGAATAGGAACTGTATCCTGGTTTACAATCCTCATCACTAATTATATGTCCTGAAATTATTTGCATTTTGTGCTCAAATTGGCAGTTCTATTTGGTTTTTGATCACTGTAGAGTGTAGTGCTTGCCTTAGTTTTCTCCACTAAAATTTTAATAATAACAAACCATAATTTTTTTTATGGGTAGTGTGACAGGGCTGATTTTTTTTTAAGTGCTAGGTGAGAAGCGCCATGAACTCCATTCTAGCCTGAAACTTCTTGTGATTATCTTTCATTCAGTGTTTACACAGCACCTGGTTGTACAGCCTGGGCTTGGCCCATGACTGACTAGTGCAGTTATGGGCTAGGCTAGAGACATAACCACTTCCAGGGGGAATGGCAGATAGTCACATTTGCATAGCACCTTTCTTCACTCAGCACAGTCATTCCCTTTAAAGCCTACTGTGTCATTTTTATTAATTATCTGAATTTGTAATGCTATAGAAGTCCTAGGAGTTTCAGGCCTGGGCTTTGCCAAGCCCCGTATGTACACTAAAAAGAAAGAGTATGGCCAAATTACTCACAGGCTGGGAATATATGCCACTCCTGAAATACTCTGCCTCAAAGGCAAAAAATGGTCATGAAGTTTTACAGGAGAAAAAGAAGAATCACCTGGCATGACAGACTACAGGAAGGGCAAAGCTTGGCTAACTCCCGCCATGGCCACAAAGAGCAGGTTGCAGGTCAAAGCCACATCTCCCCTCTCTTCCACTTCCCCAGCTCAGTACTCAGTGCTTATGAGAACAAATGGGCTTATCCAGTAGCCTAAGATAAACCCAATATAAACCTTGCCTTTTTGTCAGGATCTTCAGAAGCAAAAGTTTTTAGCTGATCCCAAAGGTGACTCCATGCAGCATACATTGGTTGTAATTAACTCTCATAGCCCTTAACCTCATCACCTACTGAATAACTGGTTACAGATTTTTGCATTTTATTTTATAGAGGCAATGATTATTTTACTGGAAAAGTTAAAAAAAAATTTAGAGTATAGTTAGTTAATCATCCTGATTAATTACAACTGTAAACTCAAGCTCATGCCCAGAATATTGAAATGGCATATCCCACTTTTTCCTTTGCCTGAACAAATGGAAAAGAATAGGGATGGGAAGAAGGAAGAGCCAAGCCGGGGAATTCTGCGTCTTTGTCAATTCAAAAGAAAGATGGTTCTGTATTTGCAGAAATGCTTCCTCGATCAACTGAAAATCCATCAGACTTTCACTCCAGTCTTCTGTAATGGAATTTTATCACTTATGTCCTCACAGAAGATTCTTATTCAGAAGAGAAATTATGCAAACAGAATCATTTCTAATCATCACTGTCTTCAAAGGAGGACAACAAAAAGTTGCACTCAAGAAAATCTATTGATAAGAGTAATTATGCTATTAGGCTTTCTCAGTCATCTCTTCATACAGTAATTACTTTCAACTTAGCATCTTTCATCAGTCTGGCATAAAAATCTGGATAAAGAAATAGACAGGTAAAGAAAAGATCATGAAGTGCTTTATGTACATTAATTACATCTCATAATACCTCTGACAGCTCAGAAAGAGATTATTAAATTTAGGCATTGATGCGTCTAAATCAGACTGCCTATTTAGTTATTTAAATGCAGTTTTAAATGTATGTAAATGTATGAACACTGTGGCATAAACAGCTTGCCTAAATCAGATGGCAAATTGACAGTGCCAAAAATAAAGCATAGGTCTTTTGAGTCTCCATCCAGTGCTGTGAGCACTGCCTTTAGCTGCATATCCTCACATGGTCTAGGAGTGGGTCTTGGATTTACTAACAACCCACATTTTACACAGCAATCAAACAGATTACTATTTCATTGTGCCTGGCAAGCTTTTGACCAAAGCTAGATTTGTGGTCCAAATTAAAATGGATTCTTATTTCATGTGCCAGAACTGGTTTGAAGAAGTATTTCCTCCCTGCTAAAGCTCTTGTCAAGACAATCAAAGTGTGGTCTATTCTCTGTAACACATATGTCCCAGTGGCTTATACAGGACACATGATATTGAAAAGCAGAAGAGGACCTGATGGTCAAGGTGAAAAATACTACGTGTATTGCTTTTTTGAATGGGCAACATCCAAAATTCAGCAGCAAACAATAACTTCAGGACAGTCCTGGGTTCCTAAAGAAAGTTGAAATCTCCCAGAACATTTTAACAGACTATTTATCTTGGATCTGTAAAAAAAACAGTGATTTGTTATTATTGTCTTCAAACCCCCATACTGCAACCAGCACCACTGAGATTGTGGGGTGGAAGTTCCTCCTTACACTCTGCATGTCTACAGTCCAGCATCAAGCCCAATTGTATGATATAGTCCCACATAGCTTGGCAATCAAGCGAAATTTGGAAACTGGCGAAATTCAAGAGGTCTCTCAGGATCAGGAATCATATTTAAAATTCAAAAATGAGGAGAAAGGACAGACATTTTCAGCAAGCATTATTTGCAGTATTGAAGTGGGATTCCTTCTACCTGAAAGAACCTTCTAACCTGAAGGAATGCCATCAAGAGTTCAGGGAACAGATCAGATCAAGAGATTGATGCTAGTAAATGGGTATAGGCTCAAGTAGGCACACTGACATTTCCTCCCATGTGATTCTGTAGAATAGTCAAGAATACCAAGTTCTTACACAAATATGTAGCTCAGTTAATGTCACTATTGCCAGTGTAAGTGCTGCAGAACTGATACAGAATTAGGATGCATTCACTAGAGGATACTTTATAGAGTATCATATGAAAGGAAAAGAAATCGAAAAACTGCTGAAGTATCCATGCGTTAGCTATACTGAAAGATTAGCCAAAGCCTATGCCCGGTTTCAATACCTAGTCATATGTTGTACATCACCTTTATGCCACACATTTTACATTGCTTATTCTCACTAGGCATTCCTGGTACTTCAGTTCTGCTGCCTTCTGTTGTAAAACACATCTGATGTTAGCAGGGACAATGACCTGAAGAAACCAAGCACCGTGAGCTGCTATTGAAAGCAGCACTGTGTAGGTTTGGGCCATATTCCCAAGGGAACTCTTAAAACTTCAGTGCATACCAAGTCTTTGTAGGTTGCAAGAGGAAGCAATTTAGCTTATAATTTGCTGTTCAAAACTTTGGGATTTTAACAGGGTGATTGTCATTAGTACATCTCTTTGTAAAGTACATGTTATCGTTACTATGGGATTTCAAGCTGGTAATTAAGTATGGCATACCATTGCTCTTCCAACTTTCTTCTCTTGGTGATGGGGAGATCAGGAAGGAAACAGTCTCTGCATTCGCCAAAAGCAGAGGTTCAGTTCCATCTTTCTCTCCACTCTGTCAGAATGCAGAAATTTGTCATCCATGACATTCATTTGGGCCAAAACTGTGATGGCCCTTACTCATAGGAAGTGATCAGACACAAGTTCCACCCTATTTTGGACACGCTGCCTTTCAGGAGCACAGCTGTGCTGTACCTTGCCAGTTCCCTGACTCCAGCAATCACACATACCTGGCTGGTGGATCCACTGCTCCCCCATAGTGGAGTAGCTGAAAGGTCACAGCACGCTGCTGCAGCTGGGACCACATCACCTAGCAGGGGTCTACACTCAAAAAGAGCTCCCAGAAAGAGATGCATGCACACTAGCCACCAGGATCTTCCCCATCACACACACTATTACATGAACTGGCACTGTGTTGAGAAAGAAGTAACACAAGAAGTCTGTGTGGATCGCATATACAAACAGGTAACCCTTTATTATTGATATTTGGAGCAAGTTGATTTGTTAAGATATGTGACCCATGTTTGCTGCTACCATTTAGAAAACAAGCACTATGTCTCAGCATTTGAGTCACTGAGATGAACCAAAAAAAATCCCAGAAGAAACCTATCACCTTTTGAAGCTGGTCAAGTACTGAAGAAACTATAACAGCACATTTATAAAGAAAAAAGCAAAGCAAAGTCAGCAACAATAATTTGCACCTTTCTTCCTTCTTTTTTTGTAAACTTAGATTCCCCCTTAAATATTTATGTGCTGGTTGGTTCCAGCAGGCTTTGCAATCAAGTTTTTGGCATTTCTCCATTTCTGCTTTTCAGCTGTCCACAAATTTATGATTTCTAGTAACCACGTCAGATTGCAATTCAGAAAGCTGCTGTGTGGACTGTTTTCTTCTTCCCCATTCCACTTAGCTTCATTGATTTTGAAATCTGCCTCTCTACAGCTGACTCAGTATTTATTATTAACAATAGCCAGACACATTTTGATGACATGATGCTGAAGATAGTTTTGGATAAATTAGAAGATTGCTGTAATACAAGAAGGCAAGGGGATCCACTTTCTCTCTATAAGTCTGGAACATGAAAAAGTTTATTGCCAGCTTTAATTTATCTATGCAGGAAGACACAGGAACTCTAAGAGATTAAATCATCCCAAATGTGCAGAAAAGAATGCACCACAAAAACCTGTGTTCATTTATCCTTTCAGCTGATTCCAATAAATCAAACCCCCAAAGTGTAATTTATAAATATCCCATTATATTATGGAAGCTGCAGATAGTAAATCTATTCCCTCTGAAATTACATTCCCTACACTCCAGGCTTTCCAAGAGGATGTCTTTATCCATGCAGCAAGTCAAGCAAGGATGGTAGGAGGACTGCGTGGATGAACAAGGAGCTCCTGACTAAAGTCAAACACAAAAAGAAAGCGTACAAGAGACGGAAGCAGGTAAACCAGGAGGAACATAGATACTGAGCATACAGGGAGGGGTTAGGAAAGCCAAACCCAACTGGAGTTGAAACTGGTGAAGGATGTGAAGGGCAACAAGAAAGTCTTCTACAGGTACCTCAGTAGCAAAAGCAAGACTAGGGAAAATGTGGGCCCACTGCTGAATGGGGCAGAGGTCCTGGTGACAAAGGACACTGAGAAAGTCAGGGTACTTGGTGCCTTCTTTGCCCCAGTCTGTACCTGTAACACCAGCCCTCAGGACTCCCAGGTCCCTGAGACCAGTGGGAAAGTCCAGAGCAAGAAAGATTTGGTGGAGAATAAGGTTCGGGAACATTTAAACAAGCTGGACATCCACAAGTCCATGGGATTCCTTCAGCAAGGAATCTCATGAAGTTCAATAACAGGAAATGCTAAGAAGTCCTGCACAGACCCATGCACCAGCACAGGATGGAGGTCAACTGTCTGGAAAGCAGCTTTGCAGAAGGTGCAGAAGTCAAATGTGAGCCACCAATGTGCCCCTGTGGCAAAGAAGGTCATTGGTATCCTGGGCTACGTGAGGAAAAGCCTTGCCAGCAGACTGAGGGATGATCCTTCTCTTCTGCTCAGCACTGGTAAGACATACCTGGAGCTCTGTGGCCAGTGCTGGGCTCCCCTGTATGAAGGGAGACATGGACATATGGGAGTGAGTCCAGCAAAGGGTTATGAAGACAGGCCTTTGAGAGCTGTAATTGTTTGGCCTAGAGAAGAGAAGGCTCAAGGGGGACCTTATCAGCACGTATAATACCTGATGGGTGGGTATAAAGAAGACAGAGATAGACTCTTCTCTTGTCCTGTCACTGGGCACCACTGAGGCAATAGGCACAAAATGAAATAGAAAAATGAATGAAATACAAGAAATTGTTTGTTTCAACATAAGACAGAAACCTCTCTTTTCTATGAGGGTGATTGAACACTGAAACAGGCTGCCCAGAGAGGTTATGGATTGTCCATCTTTGGAGATATTCAAAGCCTGACTTGCCATTGTTCTGGGAAACCTGCTCTAGGTGACCCTCCTTTGAGCAGAAAAGGTGGACTAGGTGGTCTCCAGAGGTCTCTTTCAATCTCAATGAGTCTGGGATTCTGCAAAAGATCTTTTAAACACCTTTGGTAGGGCTCCATTAGTCTATACATTGGTGCTGCTCAATGGCAACATGTGCCTGCAAAAACACATGGATGTATTTGGTTCTCAGTAGGGAAAGGTCTCTATGACAAGCTAGTTTATGTAACAGACTCAGTGCAGTTTTTACTCTCTCTTTCTGGTAACTTTTTCCCCAGACTATCAGTTTCTTCTGGATGGATCAAGTACAGGCTTGGTTTGAAGGATAGTTTCAGTTTTAAGGAGGGATGATCTTGCTAAACTACTCTGCTGGGATTTTCCATTTACAAGAGTTCTTAGATAATTTTTACACTTGTAAATAGTTTTCTGTTAAGTCTAGCTTCCAGCAGCAGAAACAGTTGGGTCTTTCATAAAAGGCAGAGGGGGAGAAGGGAATAATACCTTTATTTGGGGGAAGTCTCTTCCCTGAGAAAGGACAAACAAACAAAAAAACCCAAGTACTGTGCAAGGTCACAGAGATGAGTAACTCTTGCCCATGCTAAATTTTGACAGTATGGAACAGGCTGTCCCTGGCAGTCTTTCCAGGAGTTCCTGCCTTGCTTTGCTTGATCACTTCCTTTTTCCATTCTGTTCTGTGGCCACACACTCTGTGTTAGGAATATTCCTCTAGGGGAGACGTGCTATTTCCTTTTGTCTCCTTTTCTTAATTAAAATACCAATTGAGTTTCTGCAAAGAAAGATTTGAGATATCAGAAGCAAAACCATTGCCTCCTCTTGACATAGTAGAACGATGCGGAGATGTGGAAAGCCTTCTGATGCCCCTAAAGCCCACATTGTATGTTGTTCCCTTGATAATAGGAACAGCTTGTTTATGGGTAGATTTTACAGCTCCATAGGGAATACAAGGCCTTGTTGGCACACCAAATGGATTGCTGTCACCTGTTACTGCCTTGTTTGATGACTGTGGGCTCAGTTCAAAAAATCAGATAGGCATTTCATTAAACCTGTATTTAAATGTTGTGTGCTGAGTGGGAATGGGTTTAAACATACTCCACAGAACTCGAGCTCAGAGCTGCATCTTCCAACGTTAAGAGCAGTTTTGTAGAGAAATGTGTTCCCAGGCAATGTAGCCAAGTAAAATCTGCCTATTTTGTTTAACATCCTTATTAAAATGAATGGTTCTTGGTGTTCTAGTAAGAAAATTACAACAGTAAACTTATGTAAGCTCTCCTGAAGTGTATGAATCTCTGTATATCAAGGGAAATCAAAATCTCATCTCTCCAAGTGCACAAATTCTAACTGAAATCTTTCAGGGAGCTATTCATAAATTAACCTTTATGAGTACTATCAATACGCTGTAGAGCTAAACGTTAGAGGAATCACCCAACTGGACCGTATCTTGCAGATATTTAGGCACGAACAATGTTATTTGATTAGTTCCTTTGAATTCAAGAGATTATTCCCAACAGCAAAGTTATCGAACCTGCCTAATCACCAAAATGTCCAGAGGTTAAACATTCAAATACCTTGAGGAAATTGGGCACAAGTATAGGAAAAAATTGGATCTATATAATAGAAACTGTCAGGAAAGCATGAATAAAGTTGCTATCCACTAGAATAAAATGGAAGCAATCATTTAGAAAAATTTAAAAAGTAATTTGTGTTCTAGCATTAAAAAGTCTATGTAAATGAGGCAAGAAATAGGGCATGTGTATGGTTGTTACTCTGTCAGGTAGTTTCTACAGTCACCTACAGAGATGAGTTCCACTGTGCCTATCAAATTAACTTATAGTCTAAATAACATATCTAATAAAAAACTAATGGATGCATTGACTTCCACTTTAGAGCTTTCCAAGACAGGCTTAATTTCTGAAATGAGAAATTCTAGCTCTCAATAGTCACATGTAGAACAGGATAATTCAGTGCTCAGTTACCACAAGTTCAACAGCTTTCCCTCCCCTCTTCTCCTTCCCCATCCCTCCAGGCACTCCTGCAAGTCTACTGGTGCTGACGAATATCCACACTATTGGGAGGAACATACATAGCCAAACTCAGAGTCTGTTACTGCAACCATAAGCAGAAAACTCGTTCACCTCACTGAGGCATCCCAGAGAAAAAGAGATCACAATGAAAATTAAACAAAGCCATATCATAGAAGATAAAATACAAAGATGCTTTTTATTCAGCATGAAAGAAGGCAAGGATAAGAGCCCAGGCCCACTCATGTAAAGTCCCAGCTAGGAGGTCATCCAATCTTCCCTTTGCTTTCCTTGTTCTCAGAGCTCCCATTCTGTGGGCTTCACCTTTATACCCACCTAGCCTAGAGTGTGACTACTTCCTTTGAGTTTGGTCAATGTTCAAAGCTCCAGTTTAAGACCAGGTCATGTTCTGGATGAGTCTGGCAATAACATGAATTAGATGGAAGCAATGAAAACTGTTTTTGCAAAAAAATCTAGACTTTTAATCCAGCAAACTGAGGCACATAAAACTGAGTAACTTGAAGTTCCTTCAAATCTAATTATTAAAATTTAGAAAGTTTAAGTCACAACAACTGAAGTGAGGATGGTTTTCACAGATCCCTGTGCACCACAGCAGTCCTCTTTGAAAGTATTACTCTTGTCTTTGCTAATTGGTTTTGGCTTGCGATAAGGATTTTACAAAGAGAAGAGATTAATTCTGCTTTGGAGACAACACACCAGTGTCAAGACAGGGAATCCTCTTCGAGGAAACAGGATGGCTATTGAATGACTGTAATACTATCACTTATAGCTTTTTTCCAAACAAGTGTCTTGAAGATCGACAACTGATGGTGAGAGATGGGATCCACCTCACGAGGCAGGGCACGCGGGTCTTTGCCAACAGGTTGGCCAACCTGGTAAGGAGGGCTTTAAACTAGGAAAGACGGGGGAAGGGGAGAGTTATAGTGCCAGGGTAGTTGGCAAAAGACTGCTCAAGTCGGGATGCCTCCAGCAGGTGAATGCAGCCAGGGAAGTGCGCATGGGATGTGGCTATGGAGGATCCTCTTTTACCCCTCCTGGGAAACCTGCATGCTCGATCA